>NW_026114039.1:0-74849 GCF_018139145.2 Gymnogyps californianus | reverse complement strand
GCCGTCGCCGGTGTTTGCCACGGTAAAATCCCGGTGCACCCCCCCCGCCCCGGCCTGCCCGTGAGAAGCACACGCAGATTTCTTTTTACAGAGGTGAAACAACCGGGTTCATCTTCACCGCGAGGCTCGCGGTGCCTTGGAGGGCTCCCCGGTGAGCTCCCGGCCCGGCAGCACCGGTGCCGCGGCCTGCCGCGTCTCCTCGACCCTCACGCCGGCAGAGAGGAGGTAAGGGAACGGCGCAGAAACACACCCCCCCCCCATTTCTCGGTGCATGAAGTAGATTTCGTGGTATTTGGGGGGAAAATCGGCCCGAAGGAGGAGGTTTCCTCGTCACCGAACTATTTACGCCGTGGCTTTGCACCCGGTGTATAACGCTGGCCCGGTTGCTCCGGCACCATCTCACCGAAACACCTAGATGGACGGGAATACCTTACACGCCGGAAAAATCCCCTCCGGTGCAATCACCACCGGCTAACCGACAATTACGGTTCTTTTTTTTCCCCCCCCCCCACCTTGTGCTGGTTTAACCCCAGGCTCCCACCCCAACTTGTAGGACCAAAACCAGTATGGAACTCCGGCAGGCAGCGACCAGCGGCGGCACCGGGCCCCTCTAAAGCACAACGCCACCGCCAGCTCCGCGTCGCTAACACCGGCCCGACCTCGCCTCTAACGCCAGAATTTTAATTGCGTAGGTCCCTCCTCCTGTCCTGTGTCCCCCCACCCCGACAGTCACCCCCTCCCAAGCCGGCTTCCCGGGCGCATCCTTAGGGAAAAAGCATTTACCACGGTCCCATCTCCCCAGCCCCATCCGGACAATCGGATTCGAGAGCCACCGGCCTCATTTTAATGGTCCTTGTTTTTCCCCCCCCCCGCCTCCCCGCCGCCCCCCTCCTCCTCCAAACTCGTGCAAAGAACGCGATGGCAGATGTAAACTCCACGAGAGTATCTCAGTTCTTGCAGAAATGCGTTAAGCCGGAGGACAGCGGCGGAGAGGCGCAGCCGAAGGAGGAGGCGACGGAGGAGCCAGCTCTCCCTCTCGTCCCGCCGTCCCGCCCGCAGACGGTACAAGGTACGCGCGCCCTTTTGGCTTTTTCCCCCCCAAAAAATAGCAGCACGTGACCGCGGCACCGGGCGGCCACCCTGCCAACGGCTGCCTCTGGTTTCGGATAAAGAGGAAAGCTCCAAAGAGAGGTTTACGTTAAAATTTTAGGCTCCGTTGCGTTGCGTTTGTCTCCTCAGAGGAAATCTCGATGGTCTTCACCACCTACAACATGGCAGCAGCCAACCTCGGGCCCTCGTCGAGGAGGAAGAGGGAGAAAGGCGGGGGTCAGGACGGCACGAGCACGGCGCTCTACGTCGACCGTCGCAAGTCCAAGGTGTGGAACTATTACACCAAGCTGGGAGACGCCTACGTGGAGTGCAACGTCTGCAAGAAGCAGCTCTCCTTCCACAACAGCACCACCACGATGCGGGAGCACCTGGTGAGGAAGCACAGCATCCGCGACACCTTGCTCTCCCAGCTCAAGGACGACCAGACTTCCGAATCCGACTACGCGGCGCAGGAAAACGCCGTGAAACGTTCCCGGCAGATGACGCCGGAGAGCGGCCTCTACCACGCCGCGTCCTGCTCGGAACCCAGGACCGACGTGATCCTGGAGCTGGTGCTGGAGATGATCTTCCGCGACCTGCACCCTCTTTCCATGGTGAAGGACAAAGGGTTTGGGCTCCTCATCGGATACCTGGAGCCAAGTTTTACCCTCCCGTCGCCCGTGCAGCTCTCCAGCATGCTGTGGCACCGGTACAACGTGGTGAAGCAGCACCTGGAGCGGTACTTGCAGACGGCGCAGGCCATCGTGGTCTGCGTGGAGTTCTGGGTTTCCCAGCTCGGCCAGACCTACCTGACTATCACGGCCAACTTCATCGACGGGGAGTGGCGGCGGGCACGGTGCGTCATGGAGACGCAGCAAGTGCACGAAGACAACGCGGAGGGCGATTTAGGGGAGAAGCTGTACGCCGTCCTCTCCGAATTCGGGTTGCCCAGCAAATCCGTCTTCTGCGTCATGCACGACAGCCCGCAGAGCGCGGCGGCGAACTCGCCGCAGCTGAAGGCGGCGTACGGCTGGAGCAGCCTGTGCTGCGCCGCGCGCACCCTTCACCTCTGCATCAAAGCGGGGCTGGAAGTGGAGCAGGTACAAGAAGCCCTGAGCACCGCCCGGGGCATCGTCAGGTATTTTCAGCAGGACGCAAAAGCCACTTGCTCCTTGAACAGCAAGCTAGAAGCCATCAATAAAACCAAGCTGAAGCTGGTGACGGACGTGGGGTCGCGCTGGATAACCACCATCGAAATGTGCGAGAGTCTCTTAGACCTGAAGTGGGCCATCATGTCCGTGCTGGAGGAACACCCCAAGGGCACGGCGGCTGTCCAGAACCTGGCCGACCACCAGTGGAAGCTCCTGCAGGACCTGGTACCGGTCATGAGGACCATCAAGATCGCGACCTCCTTCCTGCGCGAGGAGCAGAACGTCTCCGTATCTTCTCTGATGCCTTGCATCCACGGGATCGTCGCCGCCATCGGACAGCAGTCGGAAGAGGCCGGCGCCGTCATCAAGACGGTAGTGGGCAACATCAGGTCAGAGCTGACGCGGCGCTGGGGGTTATCGGAGGACGAGAAAGTGCTAGAAAGCCCAGCAGTTATCGCCTCTTTTTTGGACCCGCGCTTCAAGGAGATGAGGTTTCTCAGCCCCAGCCTGAGAAGCGAGCTGCACAAGAGAGTCAAAAACATGCTGTCGCAGGTTTTCAATCACCAGTCCCCATCTGCTACCCAGCTCTGGCTGCCAAACTCGGATTACAAAGCCGAGGGCGGAGACGCGGGCAGCCAGCTGTCTGCTCACAAGGACAGATGCTCGAGCACCCCGTCACAGAGCATGTACGACATCCTTTTGGGGAAGGACCCGACCGAGAGCATGCCCGAGATCCACCAGCAACTGGAAAACTACATCGTGGAGCCCCTCTGCAAGCGCAGCACCAACCCGCTGGACTGGTGGAAGAACAACGAGCATCGCTTCCCGGCCGTGGCGCGGCTGAGCCGGCAGTACCTCGCCGTCCCAGCCACCGCCGTGCTGCCCGACCAGGCCTTCGCCGCCGGCGAAAGCGCCCTGGAGCATCGGCGAGCCGTCCTGGCGCCGGAGAACCTGGACCAAATTCTGTTCTTGCATCAAAATTTTGACTTTTTAGAATCGATGAGAAGCGGTAACGAGACTCGGAACAGAACTCTGCACTAAGAGGCGCGGAGGCGGGCACGCGGAGCCCTTCCGTGGGCCGGCGGGTGTTTCATCAGCCTGCGGGGCTTCCAGCCGCCGGCCCAACAGCCCCACCGCAGTCACCCGGCTACGGCAGCGGCAGCCAGCGCCGAGTATTTTTCCAAACTCCTGCCTACACGTTTTTGTAATCGCTTTGGCAACGCCCGGCAGTGAAGAGCGAGCTCAGGAGGAGGTGTGAACACGCCGCCTTCCAGCACTCGCTTTCTCATCCACCACGGAGCCTGCAGTCCCGGCTTTATTCCTCAGGCTCAAAGCGTTTGCTCTCCGCTCATCCCTACCCGCATCAGACCCACCCGAGAGCCTGGGCCAGGCCTAAAGCCCCGAGCGTATTCTCAAGCTCTCTAAACTCGGGCCCAGTCCGTGCCCGAGTGTTTTTCACCCGTAAACAGCACTGATTGCGGGCAAGCCGGGAGTTCGGAACAGGCTTGGACAGGCGCCGAGCCGCCGGCACAAATACAGGCCTGGTGACGCCTTCGTCCCACGCGGATACAAGACACGGGTGTGCCAACACCATTAATTCAGCCACAGATACCACGTTACTCGACCGCAGCGCGCCGGTTCCCAATACCTGGAAGAGGAGGGTAGCCCAGAGGCCGTTCGGGCTCTGCGGAGCGAACGTCGCCCGGGACAGCGTGTTCTGGGATGTCCTGCAGCAACGGGCGTGAAAACACCCGCAAGATACATCACCTCAAACTTGAAATCACCTCTGCATTTTCCTCTGGGGTACGCTAATGAGTTATAATTGTAGCAAGCAGAGGTCAGTACCTTAATATACGCGCAGAATTAAGATCGCTCCGTGCTGCACCATCCCACTACTTTTTTTTTTTTATTATTATTTTTTCAAGGAAGCAGCCCCCCCGGTTCCAGCTTTGCGGCTTGCTTTCTGTTGCGTTACTGCTAAAACTTTCAGTCCTCGCAGCCGCTTCCCCGTCTGCCGGCAGGGCTGCTGCTGACTTAAGTGAACATGACTGAAAGGCCCGTCTTCGTTTTCGGAAGGCAGCTGGTTTCCCTTTGGAATCATAAGGGCTAAAGAAAAAAGTTTCTTGACTTTTTTTTTTTAAAAATACAAGTTAATGAGAAGCGAAAGGATAACGTTCAGCACCCACTGCACAAAGCCTCCTTCTCCTTTGGGTAAAGAAGTTTATCGAGGCCCGGACCTGAAGATTGGTCCTTTAAAGAGAAAATGGCACTGAAATACAGATTTGTTTGTGCTGGACACGAACGTTCAGCCAAGCAAAAATTGAACAAAGCCATGAAGCTCTTGTGGCCTGGCAACAACAACAAAAAAAAGAGCCTTTTATCCCTCCTAGTGTAATGACAGTGGAGACAAGACCCCGTATTTATATTTCATTCACTGAACTGATCAAACCCTCAATTTCCACTACCAAATGCAGTTTAGCGAGGCAGCGTTACTTATGCAAATAAACACAAATCAGTGCAATAACACACAACTGGAAGTGGTGCTTCAAAATACTACGAAAGGCTAACAGTGACTCCGCTAGAGAACCGAGACGGCTCCCGGCAGATCAAACACGTTCAACCACCCCGACTCTCCTGCCACGTCTATCACTGCAGCGCCCGAGCGCTCGCCGGTGGCAACGCAAACAAGGGAACGCCACCACATCGCCCGCAGCTCCCGCTCCGTCCCGCACAAGCCTGTACCTTGTATTCTGCAAGAGGAAAACGAAGGAAACGTTTGCCTTTGGACCGGAGAGCGGAGGAGCTGCGACGCAAGGGCAAGTTACGGCCTGGAGCAGTCCCCAGACCCAGCGGGTTTGCGGTCTCGAGCTTTAACTTTCAAGAGAGTTTCAGGAATAATAAGGATCCGTCTTTACACTCCCCCTGCCCACCGACCGAGGGACTGGGCCTGCGGAAGCACGTGCCCGGGTTCTTCTTTCGAGACTGATGTGCCCGTAGCACGCCGCGTTCGCACCACCAACCAAGCGTAACGAACTTTGCTTTAATTATTTAATTATTTATAGCGTAACCAGCAAGAGCAGTCCAAGAACTTTTACATCTGCTATTCAAGAACCCCATTTAATAAGCTAAGTAGAAAGCACATTAAATAAAAAGCCGACCCCACCTTACTTGGCTCAGAAGAGTGCTGTATTCGAGATCCGAGACGCCGCGCATGACTGTCGCTTTATGGCAAAACAAGACATTAAACACGATGACAATTTCTCAGCGATTTCCCTATTCTGTCTCTTTCTAACACCACCAAACCCCACAACTGAGAGCAAAAAGCGAGGGCCCAGGGCATCCAACTTCTGTTTTAAATGGAGGCAAAGGACTTCTTTAAACAAAAGCAGAAGTCAAGAGCTTCCAGCATTTGGACAACAGCTCTCTTACAGTCATTAACAACTGCATGTTTTCCCAACCACGCATAACTGTAACTCAATGCCAGGCACGCACACTTCACTTGGCACACATCTTGGCAGTGGTGATACACGTAAGGAACATCCGATGCCCTCGCATTGCTTTCTGTCAAACTCGACACCAACCATTGGCACTAACCGCTGAGAAAACCCAAGTAAGTTTTAAAAAAAAAAAAAAAAAAACAAAACAAAAAACCCCACTATGCACACAAAGCTGCGGCTTTTCTTCCAGAAACCCTTTAGCCAACGTTCTCTGCAGCTTCACCGAGCGCTTTTCCACGGCAGGAAAAGCCGAGGTGGTTTTTCAGCACGGGTGCGACTGCTGCTGTGCTCCTGCTGGGTCAGACTGAAGAGTGAGGGCGGCCTCGCGTCGTCTAATCCTCCTCAGAGCTCAGCCGCTGCCCAGACGCTAGAGAACGTTCACGCGTGTTTCTAAAAGGAGAAAACTAACCTCATTGCTGCTCGAAAATCACAGTTTCCCAGTTACCATTGGGGGAGGTCAGCATCTGGGTTTCTCCCATCTTTGCCTCACTTTTAAAACGCTTCATGGGCCATTTAATCTTCGCGAGAGGCTCTAACTGCTCCTGCGGGCGATGGCGTTTCATGTGAGCGTTCCTCCCTTTTATCTTGTCGAACACCCTGCAAGTTAGAAAACAAGCAGGGATTTTTATTTTTTAAATTCCCTTTTTTTAATTCAATAAACACCGTTAAACCAAGCTTCATTATTTCTGCTTTTGTGAATTTCTGTATATTTTGGTGCGTGGTGCAACACAGTTTCATCGCTTCGTTCTGCCCGTACCCGCCGGCTGCGTGGAACGCTGGTGGTTAAACACAACAGATGTTTGGGTTGAAAGTCAAACGAAACCGCGAGGCGGCCACGGGGCAGGGGTAATCCTCAAACTGCCCTTAGCGCCGCTTCCCCTCTGCCCCCCGGGCGGCTTTGACAGTTTAAATCCGTTTTAGCCAAAAGCAGGAGGTTTCTGGAAGAAAGATTAATAGCTACCTTTCACACTCTCCGCACGGAAATACACCCTGATGGTCCGCCTTTCCAGCCCGGTAGGGAGACTCATTCAGACCGCAGGATGGACTGCCTGTGCCGCGGCGCATCTTTTTATAACTCTTCCGCTTTATCTTCATGCTTTCCTTACGCAGAAGACGGCGCCTCCTCTTTGGCCTGCGAACAGCCTGTAAACCAGAGAGCCTTTATTAATTTTTCCTTCTCTTCAGAAAGGTGGATAGCTAAAGTAAAGAACTAGCTTGGAAAAAAAAATCTCTGAATGGCCCAGGCAATTAGAACGCGCTACATCCAGCACAAAAACGTATCAGCCCAGGTGAACTCCTTTGAACGCCACACAGCCAAAAAAACACTTTCATTCGACTGCGAGGACGGGCTGCAAACCCAGACCTTGAGAGAAAAACCCTATTATTTATACTACCCTAAGCGGAACAGCACTTCCCTCTACAAAAGTCTATACGACAGGTTTAAAGGGTAGAATTACTAAGTGCTGGAGACACATGGTTACCTACTTTCTACCACCGGGGAGAAAAAAAAAAAAGACAAAAAAAAAAGTATTTCCATGAACCAAATTCCTGTTTATTGGCAAGGAACGTTTCGGCAAGCCCCGTGCAGAGCCACGTCACCAGCCGTTCCTTTTATGGAGCGCTGGGATGTGACAGAATATCCCCAAAAATCATCAGCATCGAGTTTAATGCGAACAGGATTATTAATGTTAGTAAGCCGTTGGGAATTATCTTATTTAAATCAGCAAGGGTGCCAGCACGTTAAGAACAAATACTGTCTGTAACGAGTAAAAGCACGTTGTAGTAATGGTGCTAACTACGGCATACTGCTTTGTTGTTTCAGAGTTATTCCACTGAATAAGTTTATCAAAGCAGCAGCGGAATAAAACCAGCAGCTCTCCCTGGGCAGCATCTGCTGCACCTTTCCCAGAGCACCAGAAGGTGTTTTCCTTGAGGAGCGGCATCTCGCACAAATCCCCAGCAGTTTTTCTACCTTTTCTTCAGTCTCTTCCACCTCATCCTTGTCTCTCTTGACCTTTTTTCCTATTACTTGAGCTCGACTGCAGCCAAATTTAATTTTTTTTTTCCAGATATAGTAATATTCAACACACTGGGACACATTCTTAGTCTGAATCTATTGTGAGAAAAACAGAAGCAATCTATAATGGAAATACTGTCGTAAAACGTTTAAGGCACAGACACACAACAAATCCATCCAGCACAGTCTTTCTTTCCCCCATTCTCTCCGGTTATTGCACTGCAACGTGCCATGGAAGCTCCAGCATACGTACGGGTGAGATCAGACAGAAAACAAACCTTCCTCTTCCGAAAAGGCTGTAAAGGAGCGCTGGAAGGGCACAACTGTACGTTTCACACAGGCGGTCAGCGTAACGTTTCATTATTATTTTACTCTCTCTGGTATTTTGTACCAGAGATATTAAATATTCTGTTGTAATTACACCTTAGGGCAAATAACGCCTTGTACCCGTGTCTTTTTAGCGTTAAGAAGCAAACACTAGGTTTCAAAGAGCGGGACTCCAACACACAATTCAAAATATGACTTCCCGGGTTAAAACTGTCAACACTAACAGCCCGAGATCCACCTCGCTCCGAGGGCTTTACCTTCTTCTGTATCAGGTAAAAATCCTTCTTGTGTACACAAAAAGCCTTTTTAAACAACTCCTTCTCGAGAGGCGTCCAAGTATCTGAACCTAGCAATAAACAGCAACACACAAATTATTAGATCGCTCACAGCCTAAGGGAAATCGGCACAATTTATTATTCACGTATCGACATCTCTCCTCCTTCAGAAAGCGATTACCAAACACAGCCGTGAATTCGTTAGCAGTAGTCGTGATTACTGCCAGCAGATAAGCCCCGCACGCTGTAAAGCACGGGCACAACCGAAAGGAAGAGCGTACGGCAACGAGTATTTGGCATTGCCACACTGCAGCGTGCTTCTCCCGTTGGGTGTCACTGCAGGGCAGCGCACGTTAAAGCAGCGGGCTGAAACGCAAGAACAAGGCATTCCCCGCGTCAAAAAGCACCGCAAACAGATTCAAACGGAAGTGCTTTGCTACTGCTTTCCCCGCCCCAAAGAACACGACTCGCTGCTCACACGTTTTTTTAGAATAAATTCTTCAAATCAGAACACAGAAATGCAGTGTCTGTCACAGCATTCCAGGTGAAGGAACAAGCTCTACTTCCAGTTTACCTGTGTAATGATAATTAGCCAGAGGATGGGATTCAGATTTCTGAGGCCCCCCAAAAAGCAGCATCTCCAGAGCCTCCTGCAAGATTTAATGTAAAAAGACTTTAGATTTCCCTCCGACGAGGGGCAAAAAGGTAAACTCTTGCTTTCAGCTATTCTGCTACTTCAGTGCTTCAGTCCACTGTAGGAAGATTTTGCCCACAGCGCTGCTGCTAAGCACCGAGCGCTTCGGGATCACCTCAGCCCACTGAAGTTTCGGGAAGTATTTCCTCAATCCCCACCAAAGCGTTTTAAGAAAACAGAACCTCAGGAGATCTCCGGGGACCAAGCTGCGGGACCCCATCTGCCACCACCTCCAGGAGAAGATTTCTCTCTGCTGGAGTCATTTTCGGCTCGTCCCTGCCGCAGCAGACGTGCTCGTAGAGCCTCCTCGTGGAGACGCAGCGTACGCCCAGCCCTCCGCTATATTTGAGTGTTGTTAAACCCCTTCTTCAAAGACGATGGAGCAAAGCAGACCCACTCGGGGCTTAACCGGGACCAGGCTGGAGGCGTCTGCTCAGCAAGGAGCGCCTAGGGATGCTGCAGTTGTCAAGCACAGGACGTTTATCTAGAGCAGACCTCGGGTTTTATCTAATATGGCAATTCCTTCCCTCCTGGCATTCGGGGTAGTAGTACTTCTATTCTCTAAATCGCCACGTAACTTACAAGAGGCAAACAAAGCTCTTATTTATACACCAGGACAGGGTCTGCAACAGGCAGCAAGAACTCTGCACGTTTAGCAAAAAGACCAGACTCCAGCCCGCAGAACAGAAAACTCCGAGCAACTCCCAGCTCACACCGGTAACAAAGGCTGTCCTAGTCCATTATTAATTATGGCCAAATAGCTGCTTCTTACCAGAACATTGCCTCGTGCTTCGTGCAGGCAATGCAAGGCTAGCTCCAGGTTCGTTCCTCCGCCCGGCATGACGCTGGAGCAGGCCATGTTGAGCAGTTCTGTTACTACAAACGCAACGAAAAACAACAGAAAGTCAGTTTCTGTCAGGAGAGGGGAAAAGGCGCGACAGGAGGCAGAGGGAACACAGAACAAGTGCAACAGACAGACTGGAGACCAGGAAAAGGCACAGAAAAAAAAGTCAGATGTCCCAACTATCCGGGTATCGCTGTCTCTACCTTAAGAGCAGCTCTGGGACCGACAACTCCAGAGACAAATCTCCCCTCTTCCAAGGCCGCTGCAGGTGAGGTGGGACAGCTACAAATGCCCCTGACCACTTGGCACGGAAGATGCTACTGAGAGCGTAACAGTTACTACTTGTTCCCTGTTCTACCAGAACCGAGCAATCTCCTGCCCTCTAACGCTAGCACGTGGGAAGGCGGTCAAGAAAAGACGGGAGAGAACCTGAACGCACAAAAAGCTGCTGTGAAAAGGTGGACTTTTTGAACCCTAGTATCTCGGGGGTGGCCTTGGAAGGAAAGCGTTAAAGAAACCTCTGTCCTGTGTTTCCGGGTTAGTGGCGATGTCTCCCCAGGGCTTCCACACCAAGGACGCCGGCTGTTCATCCTTTTCCGAATGCGATCTATCCCGGAGGTTTGGTAGCTCTGCCTGAAACCGACTGCCAACGTTGATGTGTCTAAAGTCGTAAGAAACAGGAGGTGAGGAAGGCAAGTTGTGAACAGATGCATCACGATAGCACGCAGCTGCATGCACACACGCTTAGAAAGAGGGGATATGTCATGAGCTGAAATAAATACGGTACGTATATAACATACATTTCCCAGCAAAGCATTACTAGCCCTCCTCCTCTAACAACTTTCACAGTCACTTCTCAGCACTAACAGCATCACCGCGCCACCCCTGGAATCCTTCTGTCCCCAATCAATCCAGAAAGTTTCTTCTCCCTTCCTCAAAACCTGGCAAAATATGTGAGGTTCGCTTTGAGACTCATAGCGAGCAGCAAAAGAGAAGGCTGCGACAAAAAAGGATGTCCGAACACCGCGTAGAATGAGGAGGGGCAGGCATCTTTCTTTATGACACCAGCCTAATTCATAAATGAAGCCGGTATTTCACCACGACAGCACTGGGCGTCTTGTTGCAACTTCATTCTGGCCAGCACGTGGTACCATCCGGCCAAAAACCGCTATTAATCTCACCAGCAATGCAGGACAGCGAGAGAATCGGCCCAAGCGACAAGGACCGTGGGAGGGAGATGGTCAGTGTCAACCTCGACGGCCTGTACAGCCCAGGCGCTTGAACCAACCACACACCGACTCCCGAACTGCCGTTCCCTCATCACCCGTTTTCCAAACGTTTGCTGTTATTCTAACTGCTATGCCATAACTCACGGCTGAATGCTGATTTTGGCGTTATCCGTCATCAGGCACAATCCAAAGTCCCCGCTGTCCATTCTGCCTGAAAGACATAAAAAACCGCTCGAGATAAAAATCATTCTGCCGAGACCGTCCTTCAGCCTTCCTCCGCATCCTCATCCTCGCAAACTGCTAACTATTCTCTTTGAATTCCCCTCATTCCGGTGAAATTGCTCATTTTGACTTTTTCACTTGCAAGCTCTCGAGATGGACCATCGGGATACGATTTCACAGCTGCATCTGACCACGGGTCAGAAGTCAGCCACGCAGGGATCGAGCAGTTCCGTTTTTTGGAGGTTTTTTTGATAAGCGCAAGCCAGCATCAGAGCAAAACCCTGGCCGGCTGTTTACATCCCCTTGTCCACAACAGGAATCGCTAAGTAGAGGTCACTTACTTCTGTTTTTTAAAGCCTTCTCTGGAAGGCCCGAGCAGCGCTGGGGTCTGCCCGTGTTTGTGGGCACAACCCCTGAACTCGGCCGCGGTTGCCGAGTAACTACAGACGACAAACCCTCGAGCAGAAGCCGAACCCAGAGGAAAACTCCTCTCGGTGGGCTCCTGCCTCCGACGCGCGGGTGCCCGCTGTAGCACCTTCTGCGGTTTTACGACAGGATTGTTATTACGTGGTTTTAATACTTGGACTAAGATAAATTTGTACCGCAAACGCACACAATAAAATCGGGTCAGCAGTTTACAAGTAACTTAAACTGCTACATGTCAGTGTCCGTATGTCCGCTGGCCTCTATATGATGCAGTAATTTATCCTACAGGAAGGTGGATACCATTTTAATTTATAGCCTATCTTGGAGAAAACGACTGCGGGTCAGTTTTCTCTTTCTGTAGTCTGTACGAGAGCCAGCTGGACTCCTTTCCAGTTCTATTATCTGTTGCGTGCAGACATTAGGATTTCATTACCTAACACAGCACTGAACAGCTGGTTGGGATCACCGCTAGCAGAGGAGGAGCAGAGAGTGCTGAAATAGAGGCCTGATCCTTCCCGCACGGGGCTGAGCATCGGAGGCGGCGTGTAAGGAGAGCACTGGAACAAGTCTCTCAGCAGATGATCCACCAGGAACACGGGCGAACGAAGGTTACTCTGGTAACACCCTCCCACCCCCGGCTGGGCTTCAGGGGCCGGCGGAGGTGGGATGAAAAGTGATTTTGGCCGCGTTTGCCTCTTTCTCTTTTTCTGGTGGAAGCTTTCCTTGAGGTCCTTCCCATCCGGGCTTTCCTTTTCAGTAACCTGGACAAATAATTCCAAACAAACCGTCACATCCCTGTTTATCACAGAAAAGCAGCGGAACAAGTTCAAGGCACTGGAAAACGTATAGAAGAAAGCTTGAAATTGCACAGGATTTTTGTCTGGTTTTCCTCTAGACTCTTGGTGTCACGACTTATTATTCCGAGCTCAATAACGAACACCAAATTCCAAAAGTCGCGTGCGGAGTGCAGTCAGAGAACCCTCTGCTCTAGTCCTTACATATTTCCCATGAATTACTCAGACGGACCCTGGAACCTTTACCAAGTCCATTACTGCAGCAATTACCACCAAGTCCATTACTGCAGCGTTATTTGAGATTAATTTGGGGGATTTAAGGCAGCCGTAACGCTAAGCTGCTGGCTAAGCCAGCGAAACTCGCACACTGGTGACCAGTTGCTCAAAGAAGAGATTCCAGCGAAGGCAGCTAACTAAGGTGTTTCTACTAAATCGTTAAAATACTCGAGGAACGCAATCGCCACCCACCTCGTTGCCTGCTTGCGAGTTCGTAGCCATCACCGGTACCGAGACAGGGATCACCAGAGGAGCCACTGTTACGTCCTCTAAAGGCATCGCGGGTTTTGAGGGACAGCTTCCATCTCCTGCTGCCTCGAGCGACAGGTCCTGAGCGTTTACGTCTCCTGCGTCGCACACCTTACCGCAAACACAAACATGAGGTGTATCTTCCGGCATCGGCCATCTGAGGACGTCAAAGCGCTTTGCAAACTATTCTTTCAAGTCGCTTCTGAACTGTTTCTCCCTTACATAAAATAACGATGATAATAAGAGCTGCTACACTGAGTAGGTTTCTCCAAGCACAACATAGCTCAGTGAGAACCCAGAACAGGAATCCTTATCGCACCAATCCCTTACTCTTATCTTTACAAAGCTGAGCTCCCAAGCTCACACTACCAGCTAGAACAGTCAGGCTTACGTTTTTCACTCGCGCTTCACAGCTGTGGAGTAAGAAACATTGCTGGAAATAGCAGCAGCTTGCAAAACAGTACAATTACTCAAGAACGTCCACGACGTAACACCCACTCAAAGGGCTTCAACAGCACCGCGATTCTGGATCCCACTCTTTTATTCACCTGAATTTTCAGGACAGAGCTTAAGTTGCTCCACAGCTTTTACCTCCAGACACTACAGGCAGGTTTTAAAGAATCCTCATGACCTTAATTCAAATTCCTGTTAAATAACAAGCACCGAAGGATTCCGTTTCCCTTTACCTGCTGTCCCTCCTTCCTTTGTGGTGAATGCCATTGTTCACCATGAAAATACCCGTGGCTCTCCAGACCGTTCTCGGTACAAAACAGCCGACCGCAGCTCTTGCGGAGAAAGCCGCTTTCACAGTTGCTGCCATCAGCAGGAGCAGCACCGGTCTTATTGCTAAGTGAAAAGTCGAGATAAAGGGATGGAAAATTAACATGATAAAGTTGAACTGCTTTTTTAAAACAATAATTTAATGACTATCAATGTTAGATCCACGCTCGCATTTCCTGCCGTAGAGCTCACTTCAGGTCTAGCTGGGAAACCTCTGCAGTTCATTTAGCAGCAAAAGATGCTAACTAGAGAAAAATCCCCAGTGGGACATCGATCTGCAGCATTATAGAGACGCAGCTTTCAGGAAGAGATGCAGTTAAGATACCTTCTCTTTTGAGCAGTTACATGAATTGTACCTACTAACGGACACGTACAAATATTATTTTCAAAGTTATACACATCACTTTTTAACTGCGACGCCGAAAAAGAATGCCCTGCGTTAAAAACTCCAGAAGCGTTTTCTTTCAATACCGTGCATTTCGTACGCCCTGGAATTTCACCTTGGGAAAGGTGACGTCGGAAGTCCTTGCACATCGATTTCTTTATCCACATGACGAAGAAAGCAAACGAAGTTAAAGCTTCCCAGCGCACCATACTTACGGCCTTGCCATTCCTATAGCCCGGCTAATCCTCAGAACCTCTTCTGACACGGAAACGGAGGGCCGGGCAGACTACCAAGGCCGGCTGGACCAGGTAATTATTTTCACGTGGCTCACCAGGAACCACGATTTTCATTTGTTGCCGAAGAATGATGAAATTCTCCTTTCTCAATGAGAGACAGCAGCTCCCTTACCTGCGATGGTTAGCAACACGGCAGGAAAGGCACCTCTTCCGAGGCTGTGTGGGGACTTCACTGCTGCTCAGGACGTAGATTATAAAAACCTCTTTTTTGCAGGGAGCAGCTTGCTTTCTCGCTTAGGAAACGGCAAGCTATCTAGGCTGGGCAGTTACTTACAGAGAAAATACCAGAGGCGTGCAGTCCCTGCACCAAAGGAAAGTGGCAATTACCAAAGAAGAGGGAAGTATGTGTATTTTCTTCAGCAGAGGGAACTGAGTCACAAACTCACTCTAAAAAAATAATTAATTGTAAAATTAGCTAATCACTTTTAAAACCTAAATTCAGGGCCTGCCTCCATGATTACAATGCAATAATACTCTTTACAGGCGGACTGCTCACCAGGAATGAGATTGAGAGTGAAGCCCGTGCCCGCCCCCAGTCACCTGGAAACCCTTTGACGAGGTGAATCCCTTAACACCATCCTAGATTTCTGTTTCTTTCCTTCCATGGTGAACTTTCAGTCTTTTATTGTTGTAACGTGTGAAAAGAACAAGCCTGGTCGTTCCTTATCACATCCTTAACAGTCTTCAACATTTCACTCAAGTTACCTCCCTGTCACGCTTCAGCCGCCCCATGATTTTTACGATTGTGAGTTAGAAATGAGGTTGAAAGTCTTGTGGTTCTAATTTAAACACCTATTAATTAGCACAATCTAAAGCTAGCCAAATGAAAAGGCTGTGTTAAATCTCAAACACCGTCCCCCCCCGCCCCGAGGGAAAAGAAATGTGCCTGACTAGGTGCTAAAACGCGCTCCAGAAAACAACCACCGCCCTCAACACTTCAGTGCAACCTGCTTACCACCCAGCTGGCAAGTTTTCTTCCTTTGCTGCGTTAGTGAGGCTGTAGATATTTCCACCCTGCAGGTAAAGAAACAATAATCAAAAGCAGATGTTATTCTGCCTGCAAGTAAAGCTTTAAAATATAGTCATTCCGTCTTTAAAAAAAAAAAAAAAAAAAGAGAAACGGAACGTCTGAGCTGTTTTCTCCGTGAAAATAACACTTTGCACTTGCACAGCAAAGCAACGCTCATTAACCAATCTCATAAATCTTGCCAGTCACTAATAAATACTCCTGGTAACACTTAGATACGTGCGTGCACACGGTAAGCACACGGGCAAACAGGAATCCCCGTCTACACAACGTGGCTATCAAACTGCATTATTGCCATCACAAGCTGTACGCAGGGGCGGCCACGCTCCGATTCCTCGGCCACGCGCGGTTCCCGTGCCGCATGCCCGGCTCCAGAGCTCCAGTGATGCGGGGAGGACGGGATCATCCCGATCCCCAGCTGCCGCAGGCATCGGCTCTGCTAACGCCACGCTGCCGGGTCAACAACAGGAACGTGGGAGCAGGAAGGGGATTTGCTCCTGCCCCACGTTATCATCCAGGGTCCCCAAAACCTCCTGGAGTTAAGAGGAATGCAAATCTAAGACTCCCCTAAGCCATTGGATTTCTCACCTCGACCGCCGAAGGCACAGAGAGCCTTTGTGAGGAGCCAGAAAGGAAACAGGAGGAACACAGACTGGGTTTAACCTCAGCGCGTTAGAAACTCCCTGTCCTGAGGGCTGCCGGTCCCCTTGGCCCGATGCATGAGGCGGCAGCAACCCCCTCGGGACAGGGCAAGGTGTGCGTGTAAGCCTGACACCCAACTAACAACTAAAAAAGCACTTAAACCAACCCCAAACTTTGGGGATATTTAGTCCCCAAAACAGCCGCAGCACATCCATCCGTAACACAAGCTTCCACGACTACCCTCAATTAACGTGTTTTGACCTTGACCTCCAGAGACTGATCTCTAAAGGCGAGAAGTTCGTTTAGGTTGACTCTCGATCTCCCTGCCCTCCCACGAGCAACGAGACGCCAATTATTTCCACTCGAGAAAGCTGTTCCCGTTCCACGGGCACCGAACTCGCTGAACGTTCAGGCGTTCGCAGCTTTGGATTATCACTGACCTGCGCGCAAGCCCGACCAAGAAGCCAGGTGAAAGGCTACGTATCACGTTACTAAATATCCCAAGACTTGATCTCGTTAAATTAGTTCTCAACCTTTGGCACTGGATTAATTAGTTAATGTTTTCAGAGCGCTCTGGATGTGTAAAGTGCCGTGTAAGCGCTAAGTACTGTTATTGGTGAATCTAGAGCTGTCAACACTAATAAAAAGCACTTAAAAGAGGGCAGGAAGACAGCAAACGGCTCCGAGATACGAACTCAAGTAACAGACAGCTAAACGTGAAGAGCCAGCAGGTTGACGTACTTGAATCCTGTTGAAAATGGTCAGCCTGCGCGTCGTCCCGGCCGCAGGAGCCGACGAGAAGGACGCCATGGCCACCTGGCTCGGGGGAGCCGCGCAGCTCAGCCCAAACGTCAGCTTCTCCCTGCGGACGGCAGGCAGACGCCAAGAACGGGCAGCACCCGCCGGCGCTTTCCCGCCTGTCTCCGCGCTACGATCTTTACTCTTCTCTTTTTTAAATGCAGAAGCCTTGTTTTCGAGCTGATTCGGCCTCCCAGAAGAGTGGCTTCCCACGGCACTTCCAGGCACCGCGTACTGGAGCTGACCAGGAACAGAGGAGTCTCTTAATCCCACGTATTCTTTCAAGGGTGCTGGCTGCGGTCCTTGTTTCTTCCCGTCTGATGGAACGCCCTGGAACTGGGGGACGGCCTTTTGGAGGTACGTGGAAGGCCCTCCATACTCCGTCGGCTGCGGGAGCTGGGGAGCCAAGGGGGGCGGCTGCTGCCAAAATCCCGCTTGGAAGGGGTTTGCCGCCAGGTGCTTGGCTTCGGGAGCTGCCAGCGGGGACGGAGCCAGCGCCTGGGCGTGAGACAGGACCTGCTGAGACTTGGCCATCACCTGGAAGAGGTGCTGCTGCATCTGCAGCGGCTCCGGGCACGCAGCAGGCTCCTGGGGTTTCGGGCAGAGCTGCCCGGTCTCGTTCTGCAGCGCACCGCGCTTCCGAACCTCTGGAAAACTCAACTCCCCAGCGTTCTCCCACGGGTGGGAGCGGTGGGTTTTTGCCGACTGAAAGGCTTCCTCGAAACAACCAAGGGCCGACTCGCTCGGCGCGTCCTCTTCCGCTTTAAAAGGTGCAACGGAGAAAGACAAAGCGTCCAGACACTCGTACGTGGGTGAGAACGTGCGGGAAGGTCCAGCTAACCCCTCCGAAACACCCTGCGCTGCGACAGGCGGCTTGAGAGCAAGGCAGACGCTATTCCTTTTGGGATTAGCACAAACCGGCACGTTTCTAATCCACTGAAAGTTACTGCTCGACTGGTTTGCAGGCAGCTTCTGCCCTCTGAAGGCAGGAAAACAAGGCAGGGCGCTGTTGGGACAATACTGCAGCCCCACGGGCTCCGAGGGGAGCTGGGCTTCTGAAATAAAAGACCTACTGGTCAGATTGGTAAGTACGTTCTCGCCCGGCACAATTCCGGAGACGTTGCCGGGGTTTATTACGGCACAGACGTTGGAAGAAGCGGCACTCTTTTGGCACGAGAGGCGATCCTTCGACATATTGTCACCCGCAGCCTCCGAAAGTCCACTGCTGTTAGACGCAAGGCAAGAGGCCTGGCTTGCTGGGGAGGAATCTGTCAAGGCAGCGCCCGCGTGCTCTGCGGAGGGCAAGGCAGCCAAGGGAAGCTTCTGATCTGCAAAGCCGTCCGCAACGCACCTCAGCAGGTCTCTTTTGGGTGGGAAAGAGCCTGACTCCGAGCGCGCAGTCAGTCTGTCCACCAATTTCCCGCTGCCTTGGATATACGGACCGGGAAGAAGCGGGGATTCCTCCCTGGCACGTTCCTTAGGAGCCTCCTTCAAGCCGCACAAGCTGTGCTGCAGTTCGTAATGCCGGCGCAGCGAACGGTGATCGCAGTAGCTCTTATTGCAGTCTCGTTCCGGGCACACGAAAGGTTTTATTTTCTGATGCGTCAACATGTGCCCGCTCCTGCGGTGATCAAGAGAAGAAAACACTGCGTATTAGCGTTGCCAACTGAAAAAGGAAGTTATTTTGCACCTAAGCTACTGCAGCTCTTGCGCTCCTTTTAGTTAGTACAGTTCCACTCAAGGCAGAGACGCTGCACAGGACGTAAATCAAAGCAGCATTTGGCCTCTATTCAGAAGAGGTTCACGAAAGTGCCCTCCAACTGCTTTATCCCACTGGGGCGCAGAACGATCCCGCTTGCTCTATCGCCACCGCTGGTGTCTCTCCAGAAACACAACTCAAAAAGGGATCCGAAATTCTCCCCAAATCCAGGAGGATCTCTGCAGGCTATCAGCCCCCCCCCGCGCTCAGCAAGGATGAAGGAAACCAGAACACAAGTCGAAAGGGATCTCAACCCAAGCTCTACCCGTGAGTGCGCACAGCGATGCCAGTCAGCACAAGCTAAAGGCTGGTTACAATTCTCTTTTGGTTTAGAGTAGAAAACGGCAGAGTAGAAATTGGTAGAGAGACAGAAGAAATCAGGCAGGCGCGTTACCTAAACCAACGGGAAACCGTCAGTAAAACTGCAGATTGTCACTTCGTAAAGGTACATTTTAGGACAGAATAGGTTTGTTGGCAACTGCTCCGGTCCGACACAAAGCAAAACAGTGTTTTACTGAGCCCCGGACTACCACCGCCAAAAGCCGGACCTACGGTAATCTGCCGGTGTTTCGAGAGCTTTTCAGAATGAGTAATAAAAGCTTTACAGCACCGGGAAGCGTAGGATGCCAGGCAGCGGTGGCATCAATAAGCAATCTTTTGCAACAGTTCCTAACAGAGCGGCTGCCAAAAATCAGAAGTTGACTCTCCAGTACAAACACCTTCCCCCACGCCAGTCACCAGACAGGAGAGGAGAAAAAAAAAAAAAAAAAAAAAAGACTAGCTGCTATTGTAGGGCTCGGTGTTACAGATTTTTCTGCAGCTGGACAGAAATACATATTTCTGAGGCTTTTCCTGCACCAGCCCGCTCTGGAAAATTCAAAGCGAATTTGCATCTGCTTGGGAAGTCGTTTTGTAACCTAACTCACCACATTCGCTAGCCTGAAAACACAACAAAGACTAACAAGCACCATAACTTCCGAAACTGGAAAACACAAGTACTGCAGGAGCCAATCTTATTTACATTTGGTAAACAAGGCCGCAGCAACCCTACACATTTGTAACGGCGAATGCCTACGTACAGGTGGTCCGGCCGTTTAAAGGCCTTGCTGCAGACGGTACAGACGTGTTCCCGTTTCTGGCTGTGAGTCAGGCAGTGTTTGCTGAGAGCGCTGGCACTGCCGAACACCTTCCCGCAGCGGCTGCAGCCCGGCAGCGAGGTCCCAGGAGAGCCGAGGGGACGCTTTCCTCTCCCCGCAGATCCGCCGCCGCCTCCTTCAGCCTCCTCCGGTCCCGTCGGCGTGGGAAGCCCCGGTTCTGAAGGGAGGGAGAAAGCGATATCATCCTCAGGTTACTCTTGCGATGACACGCTCCTCACTTATTAGCTCTAATAAAAATGTCTCTTTTTATAACGATGGAGGGCTCAGGCCCGTGGGCTTTGATGACTGAATATGCGCAGAAAAACGAGTATGGAAGTCTCACAAACCTGCTCCACCTCTTAGGATTTGCAGCTCTGGAGCTACTTTATTTCTGGGGTCTCCACAAACACCTAAACCCACGTCCCACCCTCACACAGCTTACAGCCTTTGCCATTTTGAACCTCGTTGTAAGGCTTTTTACCATTTTCCCCTCTTCCTTCGGAAAAGAGGGAGGGAATGAGACAACTCCAAACCGCTTGGTTCAAGGTATTTTATCTGTAGCAATTTGACTAGGTGATAACCCAGGCACTTCCCGCTGGATTGGACTTTGGGAGACAATTCAAGGCTCCCCACCCACGAGTCAGGAATGAGCCTCTACAAGCTGTTATTAATTGGTGAATCAGTAGAAACGCAGGCCTCAATTGTCAGCAGAAAGTCTCATTTTCTCCTCCAAGTGCTGCTAGTTACAGATTTTCACTTGCTTTGTTTTCAAGCCACCCAAACAGGGCGTGCTTTTATATACATTAGCAATTAAGTTATCCATTCCCTCCAGAAGAGCGTTTTACTAAAGGCGCCCTCCTTTCAACGGCAGACCTAGAAAGAGCCCATTCTGCTTAATCCATTTTACAGAGAATTTCAACTGCGGAAAGGATTAAAGAGAATGTCTCTCCTCCGCTTCAGGGAAAGCCAGTAATATAGATGTTTGCAACATATTTAGCAAATCTATCATTTTAATGCCTTCGCATTTTCCGTTTCCAGCTGGAGGGCAGGTTGCAAGGACTCTTGGAAAAAAAAAAACAAACCAAAACACAAACATATTCCCGTCTAGGGTATAATTTTAAGAAAATAGGACAGAAGTGAGATTCCTGTGAAAGAGAAGTGTTATAATTATTATCATCTTCCACAGTCTTATCAATCTGAATGCCATTTTACAGGTAAAAGGCAACAAGAAACATTTTCAAAGCGCTGAACCTTACATGAACCTAAAACTGATTTAAAAAACCCCACATGTATCCACTTCTTTACCCCAAAGATCTTTCCACATAATGGACTCTGCCACCTACATAAAGCTACTAAAGATCTCCGGCTGCTCTGATCTGTGAGACACCCCTTAAAATAAGAGAGAACGCAGAGTCCAGTGCGCTCACCGTGCTGCGAGGGCCGTGAGTCAGGCTCATCGAGGAGCTGAACGGAGTCGCAGTCCTTCGCCGGGTACAGAGGGAGCGTGTTTAAATCGGCCTCCAGAGCGTGGCTGGCCGCATCCACGGCTGGAAGGCCAGTCACCACGTCCAAGCCGCTCAGCCCGGCGTACATCACGTCTTTCGCATTTAGGCACAAATCGTGGTTGAGGACCTCGCTACAGACCAGCCCCTGGCTTTCGGAAAACCCAGGGAGATGCATCTCCAAATGAACCGCGTTCTCGTCGCCGAAGGGGTACTGGTCCATGCCCACCGACAACCTTAGGGCCAGTTAAAGGTGGTCTCCTTCCCACCTAGAGCAAAACTCGAGGGCGTGAGGACAACGAGCCTCCTAAACAAAACGTAACAAGGAAAAGTTAAATAAATAAGATTTGATGCTACTCACCAAACCCTAACCAGTACCGCAACTGGCCCTATATCAACCATACCTTATAGGAGAAGGAGACAGAAGTATCCCGATTCCCGTTGCAAACACAAGGCATGCCCCTGCCTTCTGAAGCAGAGGAGGGCTGCCGAGACGCCGCAGGCAGGTTTGGAGAGCTGGGGAGACGAGGGGTTCTTCTTATAAAAAGCTGCACTAAGAAAAAGGGTTGAAGTGTTTCCCCTACCCTGGAATAGGCTGAGGGGCTGCCCCAGGGCGGAGGGGCAGAAAGAAGGCTGGAAGGAGGGAAAGGCTGCCCCAGGAGCGTCGGGTTGAGGGGGGGCTCTCCCTGAGGGAAACGCTGCTCCCGGCCTTGCAGGAGGCTGTGGGGCTATCCTAGAGCTGGGGTTGGGGGTAAGAGGGGCTCTCCCTGAGGGAAACACTGCTCCCAGCCTTGCAGGAGGCCATGGGGCTATCCTAGAGCTGGGGTTGGGGGTAAGAGGGGCTCTCCCTGAGGGAAATGCTGCTCCTGGCCATGCAGGAGGCTGTGGGGCCATCCTAGAGCTGGGGTTGAGGATGAGAGGGGCTCTCCTTGAGAGAAACGCTGCTCCCGGCCTTGCAGGAGGCTGCAGAGGGCCAGAGCTTGGGGGGGGGGAGGCTCTCCCTGAGGAGAGTGCGTGGGGAGGAGGGAGGCGGAGGCTGCCCCAGGGCCTCGGCCTCTCCTCGAGGGGAAGGAGGGGGGCTCCAGCGGCCCGTGTGGGGCTGCCCGGGAGCCTGAGAGGAGCTGGGGGGGGGGGGGGTCCCCTCACCGCCGCCGGCGCCACCAGCACTACCGCCGCCGCCACCTCACCCGTCGCCTCGCGCCCCGGCCCTTCCCGCCCGCCGGCGGCGGCGCATGCGCGCGCGCCCGCCCTCCTCCCCGGGCAGCTGCGCGCGGCGTCACGTGACGGGGGGGTGGGGGGGGGCTGTGGCGGGAAAAGGCGGGCGGGAGGCAGGAGGGAGGGGCGGCGGCGCCATTTTGTTGGAGGGGAGGGAGAGGGTAAGGGGTGAGAGATGTGTGGGTCAGGGGAAGGACAAGGACGTGCGGGGAAGAGGAGGAAGGAGAAAAGGTGTGTGGAGGGGGGGAATGGTGGGGGTGCGGGAGTGAGCTTGGGGGGGGGTAGTGAGGGGAATGGTGAGGGAGAGGAGGCTTGAAGGGAACATGAGGTGTGTGAGAGAGGCGGCCCCGGAGGGAGGTGAGTGGAAAGGGTTGCCTGTGAAATAAAGGTTTAAAGAAACTAGGGGATGGTAAGAGGGAGGTTTGGGTAGGAAATAAGGGGTTAGGGTGGTGGTGGGCATGGAGGGAGGTGTGTGTGAGTCTGTGGGGAAGGGGCTGGAAACGTGAGCTATGAGGCAAAACTCTGAGAAAGAAAAAGCGTAGGAAAGGGCTAGTCTGAGTATGCAGTTTTAGCTAAGCTTCAAGCAAAGAATGACCAAATGTGCCTCTTGCCTGGACATTTTGCAGGCTGGCTTCGGATAAATTATCTATCCAACTTGATTATTCCCATGTGAAATGGGAATGTTGCTTCATGGGGTAGCTGTTACTCTTCCATAACTGGTGGCCGTAAACCACCAAGAAACCCTGTGTTCAAAGTGAAAAAAGGTAGGGGTGTTGCAGCTCATCAGGATCTCTTTAAGCACCTGCTCCAAGCTATTCTCAGTACCTTTTTATTCCCCCCTGCTATTTCTTTAATGTTATGATTTTAAGGAAATTACTTAGGTTAATTTTAGCAG
Organism: Gymnogyps californianus; assembly: GCF_018139145.2. Lineage (NCBI taxonomy): Eukaryota > Metazoa > Chordata > Aves > Accipitriformes > Cathartidae > Gymnogyps > Gymnogyps californianus. The sequence goes on along the minus strand of NW_026114039.1, from coordinate 51,324 downwards.
CATGTCCTGTCCCAGCAGAAGTGCTAGGCCATTCCTGCATCCATAAATTGTAACAATGCTTTAACTGTACCAGTGAAAAAGCTCTGTTATCAGTGTGATGGTCTTGGCCTGGCTGATGAAGCAGCCTTTGGGAGCCACCTGGATCCTAGCAAAGCAATTTGGGAGAGAAAAAAAAAAAAATCACCTGAAAGGAACTAAACGATGTTGTTTTAAACTGGAAGGGTGTCGCAGGGACTCCCGCTACCGCAGTCTAGCGGTTAAAGCAGGAATCGCCTGCAAGGAGATGAACAAACCTTTAAGTGTTTGGGTGTTATTACATAAAAATGGTATGTAATTCTGTTAGTCATCAGCTGTATATTTTAAGCAAACCTAAAAATAGCAGTGTTTGGGGGCTTCGTTTGTTACTATGCTTATGCCAAGTTCCTCTCCAGAGTGAACGTTCATGTCCACGTGGGTATCGTACTAATTAATTAGCGCGCTGCGTGATACGACTGGCGCTTTATTTCGTAAGAAGAGGGGTTTTACCGAACTTTGATTGGTGTGAGTGCGGTAGCGGTGGGTTACTTCGCTCTGCAGAAGGGTTTTGCCTGTGTTAAAGGCTGTCGTCCTGGGGAGGGTTTCTGGCCCTGGGGGAGCGCTGAAATGTGTCTGAACAGGGTGTGGGGGGGGGGTGCGACACCCCAACGCATCGCTGCCGTGAAATTCCTCGTGGATTCCCCTCATCCTTCATCATATTGGCCACGATGAAAGGGTTTGGGGTTGTTTTTTTTTTTTTGCTGTCCAAGGACCGCTTATTTGACTGTAAAGTTGCCGTCGCGAGAGACCAAAAAAAAAAGTCTTCCTTGCGACGACATTGCAGTTAACGCTTCCCGCTTGGAAATCAACCCCGTGTTTTGCGGGTGCTGTCGACAGCAACATCCTTCCAGGGAAGGAGCGCGTCCTGTCCCACGGGTTAGTCGAATTATCGCTTGCAGTGGCTTTCTGCCAAGTGGGGTTTGTTTTTCGTTTGGTTTTCAGTGCTCTGGGACTGGGGGAAAAAAAAAAAAGGAAATAGTCTAGCGCGAGGGTGCGTCGTGTTGCTTAAACGTTTTTCGTAAGCGCTACTGATGGTGGGGTTCATCTTGTTTTTTTCCCCCCCCTCTGATAAAACAGCCCGGAGTCCTGATCCTCTTCCAGCACCGTACCCGGTCGACGGCTCCCGGTGAGGCCCGGCGTTCCGGCAGAGCCACGGCGGCGAAGGAGAGCGGCGATGGACGACGGCGTTCGGCTGGGCTGGCGCCGCACTTTTATAGCGTAATGCACCAAAATAAACCCCCGCGAGGTCCCACCCAGGTACAAACAGAACGTATATCCAATTCAAATCCAGCCAATCCAGGGGTATAAACAAAGCCCCAAGCCCGGCCTCTCGCAGATTAATTACTCGCACTGGTCAATCACATTTAACCCGCCTAATCAGGGCGCGGGCAAGGCGCCTGGCCCTGCCTACCCCTGCCTGCACCTCGCCAATCGCGAGCGGAGCCTCCTCGCCGGCTCAACCAGTTTGTAACTGGGATGTCGAGGACCCTGGGCTGGGCCGAGCGCTGGGCTGCCCGGGCGCGCCGGCGGGGAGGCCGGGCCAGCGCCGCTTAGGGCTTCATCCCAACAAAAATCCAGCCTAAACCCGGCAAATGTGGAGGTTTTTTGGTTGTTTTTTTTCTTTTTTCCCAGCCTGCCTTGAGCAGGAAGCCCGTTTTAAGTGTTGCCTTTCAATACTGACGCTTGTTAAACACAATTTTCTTCTTTTTAAGTGAATATATAGAAAGATAACCCTTCGTCGTGTTTTAATAAGCATTCAGTCCCTGCAGCGCTGCCTCCAAACGCCCCTCTGCGTGCTTCGCTCTGCACCCGTGACTGAAAACACAGGATCAGGCCCGCAGCGGGACAGGGCTGGGACAAATAAGTGACGAGGAGCGGGTGCATCGCGGGCAAACCCGCTCCTCCCTTTCTGGTTTTATTCCAAGCCTTTTTATTTTCTCACCCAGGATTCAAGGAATTAGCTGGAGAAATTTATTTCGCGAAGGCGTGATTTACGCCGGCGGAATCTAAACCACAGATTTTTATGGGAGAAAGTTGTTAACTGACAACGTAAATCGGCTCGGTTACAGCTCCCGCCTCTCCTTTTGCTCCGTCAATAATACTTTTGGTGTCCTGTGCGTGCGTTTTTTGTCCGGGTGACGCAGTCCCGAGTGTATTAAAAGTCGTTGAGAGTGTTTAATTGGTTTATTTATCTATAAGAAAAAATAAAACCACTGGGTCCTCAGAACTGCCTGCGGGTCTTTGCCAGCCCAGTTTTGGGGGGGGTTTCTCTCTGCACCAGCTGTGGCTTTGCCATACTGAGCTTTTGGCAGAGCATCCCTCTAAAAATACTCAAAAAAAAAAAAAAAAAATTAAAAAAAAAAAAAAGAGAAATGGGTGCGTGCTGGCCCTGGGGATTTCTGGAGTCTCGATCCAATCGCGAGCACTGCCGGGTCGTCGTCTTTTTGCTGGGTTCAATCCATAAAACAATTAATCGTGCTTAAACACCTTTTCTCCCAGCAGGGCCCGATTCTGCCGCTAACAAACCATGGTGGGACCTGAGGGGGTGAGCTCCTTCCCCCCCACACACCCCCCCCAAAACGACGGGGCAGCAGACACCCCCCGGGGCGCAAGGCCCAGCAGGTAACCCCCCCCCCCCTCCTTGTTCGGTGGGGTTCACGCGCCAGCCCCCAGAGACCCCCCCCCCGTTAACCCTAAGATTTTTCTCCGTTTGACGCAGAAACGGGAGCGCTGACGCGGGCCCGGATGGGAGAGGATTGGGACGTCGGGGAGGTCTCCCCTCCGCAGCCCCCGGCTGCTGGTGCGTGTCCCCCCCCTCCCCTAAACTCGGTTCCCGGGCCCCAGCGTCCCCACCGGCCTTGCTTTACCCCCGGTCCGGGCTTTGCTGGGCCCGTTCCTAACAAGGCCGGGCCCGGGGCGAAGCTGGGTTTATTCGGGGCGGGGCGTGGGGGGGGGGGGGGCGGGGCGTATGCAAATTCCGGTGGTGGGGGGGGGCTGGCGGGGGTTTGGGGTTGGGGGGGGGGTGGAGGCGGTGTGCGTTTATTTTCGCCCGGGGTGCCCCCGCCGCTGCTGCCTGCCCCCCCCAGCGCTGCCCGCCGGCGGGTCGGTGAGGCCGCGGGCGGCGATCAGGCAGCGCGTTGAACCCCTATGTGTCGGTGCCTGGCGGGGTCCTGCCTCCGGAGCCCGTGCGGGGATGTCTGGGAGACCCCGCGCCGACTGCTGCTCAAACATCACGGTGAGTTTCTTACAATGCAGCAATTTCGCTTTAAATCGCTTAACTCCGCTACCTGCGGCGGCGGGCGGGGGGGGCTGCCCCCTCCCCGGGCACCGGCCCGGCCGCCTCTTTCCCCCTTCTTCTCCGCGCCCCGGCCCCGCCGCCCCCCGACAGCCTCCCGGTGCGGCGGCTGCGGGTCACGTCTCCGGAATACAATGTACCTCCCCAAAAGGAGACGTCGCCCTCCGCCCCCCCCCCACACACACCCCCCTACACCTCCACACACCCCCCCGGCCGAAAAGAGGGGGCGCCGGCAGCCCCCCCCCCCAACCACCACCAACCCCCCCCCCTTCCTCCCTCCGCCGGTTCCCGCTGCCTCCGGGAAGCGCCCTGCTCCTCCCCACCTCCTCCCGGGCGAGGCGGGGTGGGGGGGGGGCTCGGCGAGAGGCCGCCGGTTCGCGCTGCCGTGACTCGGTGTTGCTGTCTCGGTTGCAAAGCTGCCGCCGGCCTGGATGCCCCCCCCCCCCCCCCCCCTCGCCGCCCCGGTCCACTCCTCCTCCTCCTCCTCCTCCTCCTCCTCTTCGCGGGGAAGAGGCAGGGATGCCCTCGGCTGGGTCTGGAAGCGCAGGCACGGAAGGGAAAGCGGAAGGTTTGCGATGTCAGGATTAAAAACCTCCGCCGCCGGTGTCGCGACCGGTGTGAGAGCGAGCCCACGGCTCGGTGAGCCCAGACCTGCCGCCGGCGGCACGTCCTCCCCGGCTCCCCTCCTGGGAACCCGCAAACTTGTGCTCCGGCCTGCTGCTGTTGCGAACCAGAGCTCATCCCCTCGGCACCGATTTATTGAGGGGAAAACGCCGTGCGGGGGGGATGTTCCACTGGGAAAAGTAACTGCGTGGCTTTTGGTATCAAATGGGTGCCTTACGACGCGTTATAGCTCCCAAGTTTTTCCCCAGTGCATTAAAAATACATTAGCTGAATAAACTACAGTTCGTTGCTCTTCAAATTCTCCTCTAGTTTTCATTTGTCTGCCGCTCGCAGCTTAATTTCAAAATGTTATTTACCGTTTATATAGTGCTTTGGCTTTGCCTTTTTGCGTGAGTGATTCCGGGCTTGTGGTCGTGGTTTTGGTTTCTGTGGGCTCTGTAGTATTGATATTCAAATACAGCACAGCGGCTCTCCTCTCGGGGTGGTTTTTCCCTCCGTTTGTTTTTGGTAATTCTGTATATCCTGCCTGCCCTCATTTCTGGTGGATTTTTGGTGCTGTTTTAGCCTCCGGATGCCTGGACGTGCTGTTCACCATCCTAACTTTTCTCATTTCGCTGAAGAGTAGTAGTTGAACTTGGCAGAAGGTGTATTTGACCCAAAGGGAAATTGAGGCTGGAGGGGGGGCTTTGGGGTTTGTCTTTTCCCCCCAAGTTCAGGTGCGGCAGGACTCGATAGCGAGCGTGGACTCGTCCTCTGTGACAGGCTGTGGCCACAGTCGTGCTCTCAAATGGTCTTTCTGGGGCTGCGGTACCCACCGGAGCTGCTTGCGCCGTGCCGGGTGTGCGAGGAGGGTGCTGGGCTGCCGGGGTGCCGTGCCGAGGGGCGCCCCGTCGCTTGGGCTGGGCTCGGGATGAGTGTTTGACCCAATGATGTCATTTTTGTGCTGTTTCCTCATCCCCTGATGTCTGTGATGCTTTCTGTTTACATGTGAACACTAAAATATTTAACTTTTTTGCTGATAGTTCTTTGACACATAAACTAACTGTACTGATCTTTGAATTATTATTATTATTATTAATTATTTCTGGAACGAGAGGACAAGGTAACAGGGGCACCTTTACCCTGATTGTTATCCAAGACCGTTTGTTGTTTCACTTCAGAATGACAGGCAGGTGAACGATCCCGCTCAAAACGGGCGGGCAGCCGGTGTCGCACAGTAACGAATCTGTCGATTTTGACAAATCGCATCCTTTACTACCAGAACCCCCCCAGACCGATGCGACTGCTGGGACTGGTCAGCGTTGAGTTGCTGTCTCTCCATCCCGGGTTTCTTCCCTCCTTTTCTAGAAGGAGTAGTGGGGGGTGAGGAGGGAGAAGCAGCATTCTGGCTCCAGGAGGAAGAGAGGACTTGATCCCTCTTGGCTGTACCTGCAGCTCAGGCCCGGGTGGCATTTCCATGAACGCTCCTCGGCAGCGACCGAGCTCCTGCCTTTTGCCAAGCGCTATTTTGCTGCTTTGGTGCTGATCCACCGCCTTGTGCCAGCTGGGAGCGGGAAGTTCACCGCTGCTTTTCTTTTTTTTTTTTTTTTTTTTTCTTTTTCCTCCTGTGAATGGATTTCTCGTAGCAGGCAGCTAGGAACACTTGGACAAATCGACGCTAAAACATGGTAGCCTCGTTAGTTTATTTGGATCCGAATTATCGTAGCATCCCCTGTCTTAAAGCCAAACACGTTCTTTATTTCAGAGCGCTAGTATGTGAAATTTTAAGTGATGCGCCTGTCTGATCTCTCCCTGTCCCCTGCACACACGTACGCAGCCTGGCCAGGATCCCCCGAGTAAGAGTACGGAGGCTAGAAGTAAAGCCTGCTGTAGGATGTGTACATTTTTTTAGAGCTGGAGCTTTTCCCTAGAAAAAGCTATTTGTAGAGATTCACACTTCCCTCTTCCAAAATAGTCAGCGATTTAGATATTGGGGGAGAGATCCAGTGACCTGAAAGCGCACGATAACTGTTCTCCTCTTTCCCTTCAACAATGTATTTGACCAAGTCCTTTCTTCCCGTCACTTTAACAAAAACCAGAGGGGAAACCAGCTCCAGGGTCCGTCGTGTGCGAAAGAAGTACTTTGCACCAGAAAACCCTTTTTCGACAAATAAAGTAAACATCCTCTGTGCCTGCGAGCTGATGCCTCGCTCCTGGGATGTCTCCTTCTCCCCGAGACTCCTCGGCTTTACTGGGAGTCTCTGCAGACGAAAAGGATTCACTTCTGTGCCTCGCGTTGCAGGGGAAACCCTAAATAATAGCGCATCCGGCAGGGATTTAGTCCTTAAATATCTCGTGAAGTCTTTTTTTTGAGTAGAAAGACTGTTTCTGTAAGTCGCGGGGGGCATAGAGAGAGCGGCAACGTTTTACGTGGAGCTTTGGGGGGGGCTTTATGCCGGTTGTCTTGTGTAACGCGTTTCCCGTTGTGCGGATGAGGCTGGACTTTGAGAGCACTTTCCTCTTTTTTTCCCAAGGAAAACTTGAGGGGAACCGTTTGTGACTCGGCGTTTCTTTCCGCTTGGTTTTTCAGCGTGTGAGAGACTTAATGCTAACTTTAAGTCTCTGTAGGAAAGAGAAACATTCAGAATACAGCCTCAAAATCGTCACGTTAGCAGAGCAGGATTTTTCTCAGTAGTAGCTAAACTTCATTCTGTAGCGGAGTGGAATTTTTGATTTAAGAAATGGGCAGATTGCCATCGCAGGCGTGAGCCGCTCTCTTACCGCACTCTGACTTTTTACAGGTATTTTGGTGCGGAGCTTGATATTTCCCTATAAACCAGTGAGCTTTGAGCACGTGCTCTTCCGCTGTCTCTTTATTTTTATGTTTTTAACACCCTTTTCCTGCTCTTCCATCAGAATGGATGCATTAATGTCAAAACACATGGCTTTAAAATACAGGTGGGAGTGGCTTCGCATCCAGTCTCGGTCCTGTTCCGCTTGCCTTTCCCCTCTGACCATGATTCGGGTACTAAAAACAGGGTGGCTGGAGACTTGTCCCTTGATTCCCGGGCCCCGGGGGCTTGCGGAAGGTGAATCGGGGACTTCAGGGAGACGAGCTGTGAGACCACAGCCAGCTAATTGCGTTCCCTTAGTTGAGTTTATCAGGACTTCTTGATTAACAGCCCCGTAACGCTAAAAGTTAGCCAAGGGTAAGAATAAATGCCGTGTCAGTCCTCAGCGGGGCTGGGAATGGTTTCAGACCTGCTAACGGAGTTTGAGGCACGGGGGAGAGGGGAGGTTTCTGACGTTTTTCTGCCAGAATTCACCGGCAAAATAGCGACACGTGCCAAAAACCTCCGGTGCGAGCAGGGCTTGAGCCGTCCCCGTCGCGAGGACGGCGGCCGCGCGTCGGTAATCTTATTGGTGGTATCGGCAGAGCAAGTGATTGCTATGGAGACTGAGCTATCGTTTCATCTCTTGAGGTGGTCCTTCCAGCCCAGGCCTGTTGGCGAAGCCGAGCAGGGGGGGGAAAAGCTTTTGTTCTTCTTGCCCGTTTCATACCCGCTCCGTAAATAAGCGGAGGGCTGCGGCATCCAGAGCTGTCAGACGAGCACCTCTCGCCCATCCCGGCGTAAGCGGCCTCCACACGCGGCTCCTTCACGTTTCCCCTTTCCCCCAGCGCCGTCTGCCTCTCGCAGAGGGTTCCGTTTCTTCAAGTAATGGGGGAATTACGTTTCTGTTCCGATACGGAGCCTGAGGAGCGTTGTGATAAATCGGCCACGGGTGAGGCTGCGTCTTTCCCTGCTCGATAATAAAAGAAGCGACTTCCAGGAGCAAATTCTTCCCTTCGCCTGGTTGCGCGGGACTCTGCGTGTTCGTTTGAAGTCAGCTTCAGGGGCCACAAAAAGCCCCTCTTTGGAGGGGCTGCCGTGGCATCGAGGCAAACGCTCCCCACCTACGGGGACTTTCGGCTGTCCTCCTTGCCTTTGGGCCCAGACGCCCCGCTGACGTGCAGAAACCGTCGCTGCCTAGATCGTACCGGCACCCCAGCAAACCCCAAAATATCCCTCCGGTTTTATCCTGTTAGCAAAGACGCGGAAACAGCCACCCAAAGTTTCTTAATCGTGCTTGGGTTTTATACGTAGCGTGGAGTTGGGATGCTGTTTCGGTCTCTGTTACGGATTTGTCTTGAATATTGCTATTTGATAGCTGAAATATTTCAAAACCCTCAAACAGGGCCGTCAAAGCCACGGTTGTGCCAGAGCAAGCGCACGTGCGCGCTCCTGGAGCTGGCGGTGGTGCCTTCGTCCGAGCGGCAGCCTCGTCTTCCTCCGTCGGGGCCCTTTTATCCTCCTGACCAGCGGTGGCTGGGCAAGGACTTGCCAAAGCTTGAAAAATTCAGTTGCCTGTTTCCCGTAGGCCTGAGCTTATTAGGGTGGGAGATACCCTTGCTGTTCCTCGCGTTCCCCGTGCAGCGTAAAAACCGGAGCTTAAGAACAGTGAGGTGACTGGCTCCCGATAAATACGAAATGCCAAGGGCCGCCTCTGTTCAGGGCAGCTCTGTCCCCCTGCGAACTTCCTCACGTTTTGCCTTTGAGCCCCGGTTCCTCTGCCCGGCCCTTGCTCCTCGCCTTCTCCGGCAGCAAATTGACCTGATTTGGGTCGTTTTCATTGCTGTCCGGAGAGAACTGAGAATCGGCCGTGAAAACAAGACTCTCCTGTGGCTAATGGGAGCAGCCGCGGAGGCCGTAGGACGGGCTGGCTGCGGGCAGAGGGCGAAAATACTTTAGTTTACATTCAGTGCGTGTTTGAAAGTTGTTTCTGCTACCATAAGTAGTTGAAACATTCATTGTGGTTTTGACGAAAAGGTCATAGATCTGTGCATGATGCTGCATTCACCTGCAAAAAGCTCTTTTTTTTTTTTTTTCTTTTGCTCATTTCGGACAATGATTTCTCGGGCGTTTTTTGAAGAGAACGCTACGAAATCGTTGGAGAACTTAAGAAAACTGTCAATGTTGGGGTTTTTTATCAGTTGTCGTTAAAAGTGGTTGCCACTGAAGGCTTTGCAGTGGGGAGATGCTCCGGGTTCAGACCTGTTTCCTGATAGGACTGTGTGCAGCTGAGTGCCTTTCTCCTTTTTCTCTGATTTCTTTCTGAGAGTTGCTCCCCCTAAAAAGAGAAAACCAGCCAGCACCCCGCTACCCCATTAACTGGCCTGGTTTTGTGCATCTGCTGCTGTCAGAGGCATGGGACTCGTAAATCTGTGTTGTGGAAGAGGCCTTGCCTCCAGGTCGGAGGTGCGTGCAGCCGTGGGGAGGACCTGCCTTCCTCTCTGATTTACCTCTTCTGCGGACCGAGGTCGCACGTCCGCGAGGGCTGTCACACCTTTCCCTAGCAGGAAAATACCTTTGCGACACGCTGGACCGCAAAACGACGAGCGATATCTGTACGTTTGAACCAAAACAACCCGCGACGGCTGCTCGTTGTCTAGGTAAATCGGGAACGGCGTTTCTCCTCCGCACGGCAAGTGTTTGCCGAGCTCCTTTCCCGCATCCTCTTCTCCTCCTCCCTTCAGGCCCGGAAAGTTTCCCCCTCCTTCCCCGAAAAGCAAGCACTTTGCCTCCCATTGTATTCCTCCTCCTCCTCCTCCTCCCGCTGCGGTCGAGGGAATGCGAGTCTGGAAATGATTTCGAGCAAAAAAAGCTCCAAGTAAATCCTGTGCCGCGCAGGGGGAGGGGAGGGCGGGCGGGCGGCCCGGGATGGTGCGAGTCCCCGCCGCCGCGAGGAAAACGGTTCCCTGACCCAGAAATGGGACGTTTTCCGTCGACACCTCGGGACGGGGCGGCGCTGGGAGCGTCCTCAGCGCGGCGTTGTCTCGTCCCTCCTGCCCGTGCGAAGGGAAGAGTCGTCCCGTGCGTAAAAACAGATCGATGATGAACGAGTTACGGTGGTGCGAGATAGGAGGAGAACTTACTTCGGTGGACTTAATCGGGGTGTTTTTGGAGTAATAGTTAACCTAGAAACTGTACGCCGATATTTTTACTTTGTTTTTAACGGTGCTCCCATAGGAAGAAATGTCCGACGCTGTTCTTGAGCAGCCCTCACCTGCAGCTGCCGTCTGTCTGTGACTCGAGGGAGGCCAACAGCCAAAACCTGGGTTTTCCTCCTCTTTCTACCGCTCCCCAGGCAGTCTCGGTGGGGAAGCGGGGAGTCTCGCGCTCTCGGATTCTCCGCCTGTAAAAATGGAAACGGTGATAAAACGCTTCAAGCTTCGGGTGTGCAATTAGGAATCGGCTCTCTGTTGTTGAGGATAATTTCCCAGGGAAGGAGGATGTAAGTGCAAAATCGCTTGTTTGCGAGTCTCTTGCTTTCGCCGCTCAGGAGCGTCTACTAAAGGAGTTAGAAAATTGTTTTCCTTCCACACGTCATCTTTGTAGCTTAAAAAAAAAAGAAGAAATCCCTGAAGGAAGGTGCGTGGACTTTGGTTCCTCCAGGAGTCGGGGCAGGGGCCGTCCGGCTGTTCGTGTCTCGTCCCTGCGGGATGGAGAAGCAGGCACGACGCTCCTGCTATACCCACCCGAAACAGGGCTGGAGAGGAAACAGAAGCTTCTTGAACCTCGGCAGCTTGCCGCTGTGATTTGTTCGTCTTAGCCGTGAGAAATAAGAGACGCAGAGCGCCCCGAAACCGCTCAGAGCATTTAAAGATCGGGCTGACGCGTGGTTCATAGACGCCTGCGTCGCTGTGGTCCCGCATGCTGAAATAAACACAGAGCGTGGTATTTGTGTGGATGTTTGAAAGCTAATCGTAACGGAGACATCCTGAGAAGCGTACAAGAAGGGATTCGGCGGTGCAGCGAGAGACAAGTGTCTCCGGAGTTTCTTGCGAGAATACTTAATGTAAAAAAAGTGTAACCTCAGTCACCTCAAATTTGACTTGTTTACTCGAGATTCGTGGGATTGGAACTCCTGGAGTCTGTTCAAAAATGTGATAGTCACCCCTTATGTAATAAAAGATGGGGTTTTTTTCCCTGTCCGTTTTCAGTGAAGCCTAAGGAAATTGGGCACTCCAATTTCAGGGGAAGTTGGAAACCTAAATTCCTTGTGGGTGGAATTTTAAAAGTGCTGTAATCTCTACAATGGCTATAATATTACCAGTGTACTTCACAGCACAGGAGGAATTTGAGTTTAATTCACTGCAAAATGCTGCAGGCTCTTTAATGCTTCACGTTTCTGTGGTATTTGTCACAGAGCGCCATCGCTTTTTGAATTTTTTGCTAACTTCTAGATTATGGGAAAATGATGACAGGCAAAAACAATTATAACTTGTTTATTGTACTCCTGGGTTTACATTTCTAGATAGTCAGCTGGAATATAAGGTTTATAAATCAATGCCTCAGAAAACTTACAATTTAACTATCAGCTGCCGTAGCTGATAACAGAACTGCTAAAATCGTCAGCACAGTTATTCAGACTAAGCATCAATTTCCAGAATATGCAAACTGGGGTTTTTTTTGTTATAGGAACGGCAGAAGATGTTGCCGGGACCTACGGCCAGAGCGGGTGTGTGAATTAAGCTATATGGGGAGCTAATGTACGCACCCCTCTTTTGAGAACCGCTTGCTCATATTTAGGGCAGCATGCATTAACCGAGGACGGATTAGGCCAAGTAATTTTAGAAGATATAGGCAGGCTCGGTCCATTTCTGGGAAATTCGAAGGATCCTTCTCTGTCCTCTAGGCCCTGTACAATTAGATGCTCGAGATGTTTGAACTCTCTCGCTGCGCTGCAAGAGCTGCTGCTTTTCCTTACACGCAGCAAGCTTTATTGTGGGGAATTCCTGTCTTAACCCTTTAATTGAAAATAAGCGCCTTTCCAATCCTCGTATCGCCACTTTTCCCTGGCAGGGGAAAGTTCAAGTTCTCCTTGAAAGAGAGAGGCCCGCACACGCGTTAAAGCGACGCAGGTTGCTTTTGATGTCATCCGAAACAGTGACGCGGGCGATGACGGGCTATCGGGCACGGTTTGAAAAGAAACGTCGTGGTAGAAAATCAGCAAGGACGGCGATCCGGTAAATGATGAGAAAACCTAAAATCCCTCGGCTTTGAGCTGCGAGGGTTGCTTTGCCATACGACGACGATGCTGTATCGCTAATGCTGCGTATATTAAGAACGCCGCTGTGCGGGGAAGGTGGATTGTTTTCGCTCGCCAGCCCTTCTCTCGTTTACAAACGTGTCGTGATGGGCGGCAGGTCGGATAGGCGGGTCCCGTAACCTTTCAGAAAGCGGTCAGAGATGTTCGTATTCGGATGCGCCCAAAGCTCATTTACTGCTGTCAACTTTCAGGCAACCGAGTTGGCGGTGGGCGCCTGGCGTAGGATCCCTTTTGGTGCTGGAGAACGGCAACCGAGCTATTCCTGGTCTCCCCTCGCTGCGTGTTTCAACACTTCAGAGCAAAACAACGCTCACGCTGCTCCGCTTTTACCTGCTTGTTTTCCATTATGAATTGAAAGAAAACATTTAAACGCATCTCGCCTGGTTCGGTGGCGTGCCGGTGCTGCGGAGAGCTGCGGCGTGGGTGTTCGGAGGAGGGAGGTTTGGCTTCTTTAAGGGGGTCAGTTCTGCATCCCACCAGCCTTGTATCCATGACAGCACGCTGCATCCTCGGTGGCGGCACTCGCAGGCTAAATAATTTACTCGTACCTCACAGGAACAGAGATTAACATCAAGGGGAGATAATGTCCTATCACACAATCTCGGCTTTTGAGGGTTTTAAGGAATTCCAGAATCCAGGAATGCTCGATTTTAGGTGTTGGTTTTGAGCACAGATGATCAACAGTGGCACTCGAGTGCCTGGATTTCTGGTTCCTGGTCGAATTCTGTCTTGTCTTTTAGAACTTGCTCCTTAACACTTCAGATTGACCCGTTGCTGTTAAAAGCCCCACATGTAATGCTTTTTGGGGTTTTTTGGTTAGGTTATTGGGGGAGTTGGTGTAATAGTCCTCCTCTGTTTTGTTTTTTGTTTTTTTTTTTCCTTTACAGTATGACTGCGTAAAGCAAATATGTTCTGTAGCTCATCTCCTAGCCGTAATTGGCACAGAGTTGCTAAAAACAAGAGGTTAGTAAACTACGGGTGCTCTCCCCCTGTCCCTTGTCGTAGGGGGGTCCCTCCGAGGTCGCAGCCACGCGGTGGTAAGGCGAACGAGGGTTATTCGTACGGGGAGTAGTGGGATGGGATGGAAAAACCGGAGGGAAGACCAGGGCTGCTCCCGGGTAGGTCTTGAAGGCTTTTCCTGTTTTTGCTGAGGAATAGCGGTAATAAAAATCTCAACCTGGAGAGATGTGCTCCAAGCAGTGGATTTTGTTTGTGTTGTGGGCCAAAATGGCCTCTTAATTACCTCTTGCGTGGCTGTGGATGCTGTATGGAGCCCTAATTACGATGATTGTGCTAGGGTGTAAGCTGGACCTCGTTCGCTATTGCCCTTATTACTTCAAGCTGCCCATTAGGCATCATCTCCAAAAGTGTTCCAAAGAGAGTTTTCACTACTTGGGGAGACTTTCGTGTATAACCTTATCCTCTACTACGGTGGCGGTTGCCGTATAATTATGGTCGGAGAAGGATTTATGGAATTGCCTGGATCGAGTCAGTGGAAGACGTGTACCAAATGGTGAATATGAACTGCATTGGGTTAAGAAATTATTGGGAGAGTGGCAAAATGTAGGAACGCCAATTCAGAGTTTATCTGTTAAAAATAGACATTTGTCGTTGGTATGTTCAGAATCTGGGCTGTTGCCTTTTTTAAGTTTCTGCTAGGGGGAAAAAAAAAAAGAAATACGCGTAACTGTTTACATTTCAAATATTTATTAGTACCACGAACATCTACGTGTTTTAGTTCCTGTTTGGGGGTTTGTTTGCTTAGAAACATGAGCACCAGCTGGATTTCTGGAGGAATCCTTTCCTTAAATCCTGTCCGCCGCAGAAAGCGCGGCGAAAGCAGCTGGGAGAGGACACGGCATTCCTGCAGGTCCTCTGGCAGAGCCGGCATTGAAATGGAGATTTCCTCGATTCCCGGCAGGATTCTTGCAGACTCTGCAAATCCCTCAATGCAGGCCCTACGGGGAAATTATAATTTCCAGCTTTCTTCCCCGGAAGATGCTTTTGTTGTTGCGAGGTTTGCCCTTCTCACCCACCCAGCGCACCTTCTTTTCTGCATAACAGCTAAAGCTGCCGGGGTGCTGGAAGGAGGATGATACCGGCGAAATCGGGGCAGTTTCCCTTTTTCAGAGGCGTGCTTGTAATTCCTGTTGTTGCTAAGACAATTTATCAATGCGCCTTGAGCTGTCAAAAAATGGGTGGTTTAGGGTTTGGTTTTTTATTTCCTCCCCTTCTGGAGTAGAAGCTGCGTGTCCTCAGAGCTGGAAAAAGTCCAAAAGATCAATTAATGGTGATGTAAAGATAAATAGGGGTTTCCATCAGGAGAGGCCCCTGTGACAGTAAGTGAGCCCATCCTAGAACTTCTTCCAGTGTCTAAAAGCGCCGCAGCTGTGTGTTCCTGATTTAATTTTGGTTTTCATGGTTTACCTCCAGCTCTGGAGTTTATCCTGATATAAATGAAAATATCTCCGTTTCGGTAAAGTCCTGAGTATATCATCCCTCAGCAAGAGGAACTGTTAAAATCGATGGTGATTATTGTGGAGGTTTTCCGAGGGTCGCAGGGATAATTTGGCCACTGAAGCTGGAGGCAAACAAAACCTTACAAAACAAGCGATTCTGGGAATGAGAAACTTCAGCGGGCTCTCGTAGTTTTAGCAAGTTCTTTTCCCAGTTGCTTTCTTTTGCTGCTCTCTCGGGAGGTCGGTGATAAATTAACTATTGATGCCGTGAAAGAGAGCGCCGAGGAAATATTTGGTACTTCCCTCGCTGCCTTTGTTTTATGTAAATTCACTTGCAAGTGGGTTTGGATATCCTCCGCTCGCTCTTCCCTGATCCTTTTCCAGTTTGGTTTTCCTCGCTCAAAAAAACCCTCATGTTGTAAAGCATTGCTGATGTTCTTAGCAGAGCCCGGTCTTCAGCGGCTTCTCGCGTGTTTTTTATCAATGACCCCGGTAAGAGGAAGCCTGAGAAAATTTGAAGGAATAAAAGTAAACGTTAATAAAACCTAAAAACCGAAAAGAAAACATTTAATTGGTGTTGAGGATATAAACTTTGTGCGCTAGGCGTAATTTGATCTTGCTCTGCGGTAAGAGCACGAAACGCGGAGAGAATAAAAGGGGATTCTGTCTGGAAGGAAAAAGCCTTTGCTCAATATGAGCAAAACTTTCTGAAGTGACTGTGCGACTTAAGTAGCTTCTGAAGATTCTGTTTCTCAGAACAGCCAGATCCCCTTGAAAGTTGTTTTTAAGGCTTCTAAGTCACGTACGCGTATTTTAAAATTGGATTTGTTTTGTCTTAAGAGTATGGGTGGGGAAAAACACCCAGCCAAGGTGACTACACCTTAGCGGAGTATTAACGGATGAGGCTGCGACTGTAAGTAACTAATAAAAGCTCGGGCGCTGCTTGTTGAGGGCCTGAGAGCGGTGGCCGGTGTCAGGGATGGAGGGGATGTTTCTGGGTTGCCATCGAGGGACGTCCGGGGCTGCTTTTTCAGCTGGACTCTCTTTCCACGGTCGCATAGTAATCCCTTAGCAGAAGCAGTAGAAGACAATGCCTTGTAACGTAGGGCTTGGATGTCTCGCCACTCCTCCCCATCGGCAGGCGCTCTCTCCAGCACCACCTTGTTGTGAGCTGCGAGCGCTGGCTGCCCGGTGAGCTGAGGATGAGGACGTCCCCGGGTCACGCTACCGAGATGCCTCTGTTTCCCGTTCATCCTGGGGTGCTTCGCGCTGCGGTTCGTTTGCGAGGTCGTTAATAGCTGTGTAAATGAGATGTAAATGCTGCCACTTCATACATCTGGTTTAATAACGTTTACACCTCGCCCTGGTGTAAAAGGCTGCACAGAGTTTAAGACAGCGGAGGATTGGAGCCTGTTGTGGGGGGTTTTTTTGTGCGCTGCCTTATTCGTTTTCTGGTTCCACAGATCCCTTGTGCTCCCTGGTCCTCTTGCCCCATAAGCCAGGAGACATTGGCCTTGTGGGAAGGGGAAGGAACTGTGCAAGAGAACTTAATCATTGACTCGTTTCAGAAAGCTGGAGGAGAAACGCTCTGGCTTGTTGGATGTGGAGCTTCAGCGAAGCCTGTGGAAACCAAATTTCACAAAACTGTTTCTGTGTTTTACCTCGCCTGTCTTTAAATGGTGACTTACTGCTGTTATCCTGTGAACGTTCTCAAGACCTTTTTTTTGCCCCCCCCCCCCAGACCAAAACGGGCTACGAAATACAACAACTGTGTGAACGGAGGTTCACGTGTGTGTCCGTACCTCTCGGTGTCGCTCGGGGTGCCGGCAGGACGTGAGCAGCATTGCACTTGGCCGGGGAAACCTGCCTTCCCAGCCTCCTCCTGCAACAGCTGGGCTCATCGTAATGAACGTTAATTTAACCGAAAGCGGCCCGTTTGCTCAGGCGTTCTGACTACAGCATGCATTCTGTACAGAGATTTGCTATATCTTTGTTAGAACCACGAAAAAATACTTTCCTTGATGTCGATCCAGCTCCTGTTTTAAAGGTCGTAGTTGGTGTCAGAGGGAACCACGGGTAAGTCGCCCGGAGCTGCTTTGTGCTGGAGATTTTCACTGTCTGTCGCCGGGCTATTGCGGGTGTCAGTAAACGCGGAGTATTTATTGTCTCGAAGCAGAGATGAAACGCGGTGGAGCTAAATTCTCCAGACGTGAAAGCGTTTTTGCTTTCACATCGAGAACAGCACGTCAGGCACCGTGCCCTTTTAAACACCTAATGTTTTTGAAGCAAAGGGGCAGAATTGTGGATGCGGCTGGGCTGGAGACGCCGGATCCAGCCCCTCCGGAGGATGTTCTGCTGTCTCGGTCAAGCCCGCAGGTCAGCCCAGGCCAGCTAGGATTGCTTTGTATCAAGCTTTTTTTTGAAGCTTCTTTTAGCTACTGGTGAACCTGTAAAGGAAGAAGAAGGGAAAAGCCTTTCTGCTAGATAGTCTGTTAATTTTTGGCTCGGAAAGCAAGGAGGAAAATGGGTTTTCCAATTATTTTGTCAACCGTTTTCAGCCATGGTTCTGACACTGAGCGAAGCGATACAGGGCTCCGAGTGGAAACGATCTTGTCTGGGTGCCGCTGGAGCGGAGAGGCGGCTGGCCGGTGGGTTTAATTAATTACGATCTTGTGTAGGATGGTTTCCTAACGACGTGGCCAAGGTGCGAGCCGGTCGCTTATGTGTCCTCGATGGTTCTCCTGTGATTTGTAGACGAACGGGGTTAGCTGTTACTTGTGTTTGCCTTTGCAATGCCGTTGATATCTACTTCTAAAAACTGCTGCTGCTCGTTAGTAGGATGAGACCTTTTTTTCACCCGAATACTGTGAACTGAATCACTCCTGGGCTCGGAAGCCTGTTTTCCCCGAGTCATGCAAAGGTAATTTGTGGCTTGAAGCCAACGGCAGCTCCGTTTTGGTGCCAGCCCCGGTGATTTACCTGTGCTGGGGCAGGTCTGAGGCTGGCAGCTGGCAACCTCGTTCAGCTCCTTGTCTTTTGGGCAGTCCGGGGCGTCCTCAGCTTTCCGGAGAGTTATCTCAAACGTTCCTGGTGTAATACAAAATATATTCTAATCATTATCTCTAATTACAAAGGGAAGCTAAATCACAGAGGAATAACGATTGTAGTGTCTTAAATATGATAAAACAAAGAATAATTAACGGTTAAGGAGCAGGCTGCAGATAGGACTCCGAAGGGCCCGTATTCCCGTCACCACGTTCAATTCTTGCCCTGTCGCCCGTTAGCCGTTGCCTCCCTTGGGCGCAGGGCAGCGGCGGTGAAACCGTGCCGGCGATCCTTCTGCTCCGTTACCTCCGCGGAGTCCCTCTCGCCATCCAGGACCGAGCTGTCCCGGCTCGTCCTTCGGCAGACGGGACGGCCGGGCGCGGAGACCGGCGAGGTACGGTCAGGACAAGGCTGGTCAGACTGAAAGCGAAACCGGGCTCTGCGGTCTCCTCCGTGGTGAGGGAAGTGACCCCAGGGCTGCAAGGCGAGGCCGGGCAGTTCTTACCACCGAACGCCCAAAGTTCGGGCACGTACGAGGAGGAAATTGCGCTTTAGAGACGACAAAGGTTCTTCTCTTTCCTGTTTGCAAACAGCGGGCTGGAAGTACTAAACCCCGTTCCCTTTTCTGGTGACCTCGCTCCGCAGGTCCTGCTCGGTCTGTGCCGCCGTCTTTCCTGGGTTTGACGGGGCGGGGGGGTTACTTTTCCTGACGAGACCTCACCGGGATAATCTGGGAATTGAGGGGTGCGGCTTGCCTCTGCTGCGGGAGAAGACAGACTGCTTGTAATCTCTTCAAAGTGCGTTTTCGGTCTCCTTTTCAAGAGCTTACCGGGATGTAAAGTTCGCTGTTTTCCTTCCCGTTACGTTTATGCCGGCGAAAGGCTTTTCCTTACAGCGTGCTACCGTTCCCAGCTTCGCGAGCGTGTGGCGTGCGAGATCTAAAAATAGGCTGACGTCGAGTGTTATCGTGTAATAAAATCAAGTCAGAACTACCGTTGGCACGAAGCATCCCCTGCGCGGAGCGGGGCGAGGATCCGCAGAAGACGCCGCGGCGTCTGATGTTGTTGCCGTCGGTTCGGCACGCAGAGCACAGCTGTTGCTGAAACGCTGAAACGCAGCTTTTGCCAAAAATACGTTCTTCCGCGTTCTCATAAACAAAATGGGGAAAAACGCCATCCAGCGTGAAAGCAAAATGGGGCTGTAAAACATCTCTGTGCGTTAGAAAGTTTCCTTGTGGCCTTTTTGCCGTGTTTTTCACTTGCTGGCAGGCACCGTGCTGCGAAGAGCAGCGATTTCTGGCTGCCTTTCTCCCCCTGCGTGTTTAGTTAGTTCCTGGGACGACGTAATTTTTAATGTCGAAGATTAAAATGCCTGTGGGATGATAACACTGAAGGCAGTTTTTTCCCTGTTGTTTTACAGCATTATACTAGGCTCTTGTAAATGGAAAGAAAAACGCTTCGCCGAAGGTGACTTGTCGGCTTTAGTGAGAGCGCCACGTGTTTTACCGGCTCCCTTTTTTTAAATTATTTACAAAGTGGGAGTAAGCAGAGTTGTAACCACGTACATGCGCGCGCATAAGATCCTAAATCTTCCAGGGGTGACACCAGAAACGTTTGATTGTGGTGTCAAGATGGGATCAAATGCTTAAAACAACTTCGGGGGAAGAGAATGGCAGGAGGGTTCGCGTGAAACACCCGGTCAGGTTGGCGGCTCCCCGGGTTTGAAAGAGGAGTGCATCTCGGAAAATACTTGGAACGTCTGTTGCAGTTTTCGGATGAATTAAATGGCACCGTAGGATTTTAATACGTACGGATACGCGTTTAATGCCATTAAAGAAACGAGCTTGTTTAAGATAGTTTGTCTAAGGATGTTCACCCGCCCAAGCGCGGTTCTGAAGTGCTGCAGTCGTGATTTTGATTTTACAGAGGAGGAAAGGACCCGAGAGCACACGAACGTTAAGTGCCGGGCACGGTCAGTAGTGGGAATAGGTCCAGGGCTTCGGAGTTCTTACCTCGTGACCCGTTTGCTGAATCACATTGTCTCTTCGTCCTACTACCAAATACTCTAAATATATCCACCGTGGACAGTGCTCTCTGTTGTAGAAAACGACCTTCCGCCTTGACAGGAGTGTTACGAGCGTGACTTGGGCATGAAATAATGTCAGTAAGTGCTTACGCTGACATTTGTTGTTGTTTTTTTTCTTTTTTTAAGTATTTTAGATTCCCGAACTTCTCTCAGCTTGCAGGTTTTCAGCTGGGCAACGCTCCTCGCAGAACGATGCAAGGATTTAAGTTTTGAAAGTGTTTCGAAGACTTAAAGCCCTCTGCGGAGTGTGCGTGGGCTGGTCGCTGCCAGGGAAAGTGGCGTCGTGTGTGCCGGCGAAATCATTCGTTTCTGAAGTGGAACGTAGCAAAAACAACAGGGAGAAAAATAAATTCTAGAAGTTTTGGGGGGGGGGGAACAAGGAGATGTGCATTTTTGTAGTCAAAGCAGTTTCATCCAGCTCTTCTGAAGCAAAGTAACGACAGGGTTTTTTTACATTTTAAAGGTGTAAAACCTGGCTCTTCGCAAATAAAATTACGCAAAGCTTGCTATGCGTACGTAGCAAACTGAATTGACTGGAACGCTTGCCGGCCTCGTGTATTTTGCGCTTCGAATTGCTGTGCTCCCTCTGAGCTTCGGCGCTCTCTCCGAAGCGGGGGTTACTTCAGCTTCAGCGTGCAGCTCGCGTGTTGCATGACGAAGGCCGAGGGTTGGGAGCCCGTCCTTCCGCCGGCGGTACGTGTCAGCGTCGTACGTAACTTCCCAGTTAAAGAACAATTCAAACTCATCGTCAGGATGTCAAGGACACCCATTTCTTATTTTCGTTGAAGAGCCTCAAATATGATTTCCCGGCTATAGAGTTACATTAACGCTCCCGTTCCACGGTGATCTCGTATCTCTGCTTACGATTTTAAAAGGGGGAGACCACACCATCTCATATCACGCCCACGAGGTTAAGAACATTTTCCCTCTGCTTCCCAGCTCAGTACTTGCAGAGGCTTAAAACTCTTGCAATATAGGTAAGTGTGTTTTCGGAGGTAGAAATAAATGAAAAATAATATATACCAAGTGCACGAGCCCGTGCTGGAGGCGGCGAGAGGGCGCCGTCCCCCCTGCAGTAAAGCTGCTGGAAGCGGCACGCTTGCTGGAGGTTGCGGGAGTTGATATTTCGAATGAAACCAACCTGGGGATGTTATTTTGTGGGTTAAAAAGGAGTGAAGACGGGCCGTCTCGCGTCACCGATTAATCACCCGTTTGGCGTTACTGGCATATTGTGGTTGCGTTCTACCCCAACAACAGGGGGGATGCGTCAAATCCAGCAGCGAAACGAATCCTTGAGCAAATCGGTTACTTCTCTCTTTCTTTTTGTTTTACTTCAAACGCGTTCTATCAGCTGACATCATAACTTCCCTGCTGTGCCTTCCCCTGCCCCGTGGTGATGCCGCTGCTCGCGGTTCGTGACATCACGCTCGTTCCTTTTCTGTAGCAAGAGAGCGTCGCCCTCAGACGCGGCCGGGGTGATGCTCGCCGTCAGCTCCTCCCTAGCGCCCTTTGCCCGGTGTGTACGGATAAAAGTGAGGCGGTTTCATTGCATATATTTAAGGAATATCACGTATTTGCAGTGGGAATTCAGACCGCTGGGGGTTTCGTCTGCTTTTGAATGCAGCTTTTTTTTTTTTTCATTATTATTTTTAAGATTCAGGCCCCCAGCTCTCCCTCCTGTCCGTCAGTTAGCGATAACGGACCTGATCCGCCTCAGCGCCGCACTGCTTCATAACTGTGGAAAATAATACAGAATATTCCAGGTCTAATTTAATAGCGTCTTGCCCTCGCTCCGCCTGAGTGTAATTCCCGTGCACCCAGCGAGCGCGGTTCAGGGTCAGGGTCCGCTCTTCTCGCAGCGGCGCCCGGCACGGCTGCCGGACATCATCGCTTTAGAAAGCGGTTTTAATTTCCTCCTCCTCGTCTGTAATCAGTATCGCCAAGTGACAAGGCAGAAATCCAGGTAGCAGCAAAGCGTCTCTTGATTCACGAATCCCCCCGAGGCTCCGTTGCAGGAGGGCTGTAGTGGAAAGCCAAAGATGGGAGGAAAACTTTATAAAACAGCAGCGGTTTTGGGATGATTTCTGCGGCGCTGAGCCAGGCTTTCTCGGCCTTCGGAATTACGGCGGTTTGCCCGGTGCGTGGTTAGAAATGCCGGCGTGCGTCCCGAGCCCGGCGGGCGATGCTCTGCTGCCTCCGGGATGCGATGTGTGCGCCCGCCAGGTAGGGGAAGATTTCAGGTGGAACTTGGAGAAAATCTTCTCCGTTTCGGTAGTTGCTTTGTTAAATATTCAGCAGAATGTCTGAAATAGAGGAAAAAAAATCAAACTACACAGTCTCCTTCTGTTCTGCACGTGGAGCGGTGTGCGCTCTTCAGGTTACGGTCTTCTCCGGAGTAATTAGTCGAGTTTCACCGGCGTATTTAGATTATTCATTTGCAGGTCCTGAAAATAGTTACAGCCGACAGACAACTGTTGAAGTCAGATTGTCCGAAACCATGAACTTCAGCCCATTAAAGGTGTGTGTATCCTGCAGTGAGTTTCCCCCTTTTTTTTCTTAATAGTCTACTGAGGTAGCTGACTTTTGGGGGTTTGGGGGTTCTTTTTTTTTCTCTCCTCCTCCTCCTTGATTTTTATTAGCTGAGTCTCGTTAGGGAGTTTCGTACCACTGCGCCTCCAAACCCTGCCCAGACCGCAGCTGTGGAGCAGATCTGAGGAAAAGAGGGGAAACACCAAAAAAACAAACCCGACCCAAACTCCCGCTATTTTCCAGACCCCGTCATAAAAAGGGTTTTGCGAGGAGGTGGCCTGGTGCCGGATCTCAGGTTATCGGCAGAAAAATCCTCAGTTCCACCTTCTGAAGCGAAATGCCTCCCAATGCATTCTGCCACAGTGAAAAGTTTAGGGAGTGAAAATGCATAAATGTGCGATTTGTAAATACGAGTTATTGCCGAGCCGTGCCTGCGGGTACCAGGATCTGGCTCGCGCCGCCTCCCGGTGCTCCCGACGTTGAGGGTCCGGGACCGTCCTACACCGGGCACAGCCGGCTAGGGTCACCGGTCCCCCTCAGTGGGGTGAAAACAAGCCAAAAACCTGCTGGTTTTGGGTTTCGGAGTGAAACCTAACCCCGGTTTGGGAGAACTGCCGGTGAAATCTATCCGGTGGAGGGACGAGCAACCGCGATGGAGGGACGGGAGCGGTGGAGGGTTGAGCGTGGTGGAGGGACAAGGCAGGTCCCTCGGCTGCTGGTTACGGGGCTCGGCTGACCACGCTTTTGGCTTCCCGGTTGTCTCACCCGTAACCGCTGCTCGAGGAACCGCGGTGGAGATGGGTGGTTTTGCCGCCGTCACCTTCTCCGGCAGAGAACGATATTGGAGGGGGCAACGGTTTTCCCGCTGATGGCCGTGACCTTGCACGGTGCTCCGGTCCATCCGGGCGATCCTCCTCCGGCCTCGGTTGGCCCCCGCGGCTGCAGGGCAGGTCGCCGGCCGACGGTGACCTGGGGTCCTCTTCTGCAGAGCTGTTCTCTTGGCTTGGTGGCCCCGGCCCGGCCCGGGCGCGGGATCGCTCCTTCCCACCTGCAGCGCCTTCGTGAACTTCTCGGGGGTTTCTGGCAGCGGGGTTGATGCCCTTCTGGCTGGTGGGCCCTCCTGTTGGGGTGTCCTCTGGTCCGGCCCCCCACCATCAGATAGCAGCAGGGTATCCGTCATCATCATCACTGGGGACAGGGCAGGGAAAAGCAAAGCGCGGTGTTTGGGGTGGAGGGAGCCAGGAGCAGCTCCCGACCCCCCTGCTCTCCTGACGGTAACGTGGTCTCTCTCCGCTCTTTGCAGTTGACATGGATGATGAAGACGGCCGGTGCCTGCTAGATGTAATTTGGTAAGTAGCGCCGCGCCGTGAGCTGGACGCCGCGGCGGTTCGTCGTCTCTCGTGCTGTTTTTGGGGAAGGCGAAGGGGTTTCTGCCACCCTCGGTCTGTAGGCGCAGCCCCGTCGGTCACCGGGGCTTCTCCAGTGCCGAGCTGGGTCCCCCAGAGCCAGAAATCATCCGAGGTGTGCTCCAGAGGGTCTGCAAACTTCCCAAACTTATAAACCCCTCCCGACGTATGTTTTTGTTTCCTCCTGTGAAGCTCGGAGGGCTCTGGGCTTCCCCAGGGCGGTGCCGGAGGAGGTTTTACACGACTTTACGCGAGGAAAGAACAGACTCTGTGCACCCCACGTTTCGCTTGGCCCGCTTATAATGGGAATAAATCCCATCGCTCCGATATTTTGCCAACAGCTATGACTTTTTCTGCGCTCCAACCCTTGCTGGCCGTCAGCGGCACCGGGCTGGGGATGCTCGTTAGCAGGTCCCCCAAATGATTTTTTGACAAACTGCCTGTCAACAGCCAACGCAGGCTGATTTTTCCAAAGGGGTGTAGTGTGGTTCTGAAACTGTTGGGAATTGGGGCTTTGCAGAATTAACAGGGGACAGGGAACAAGGCAGCGTTAGTGACCCAGGAGAAGAAAACTGACCTTCTCCGAGCACCTATACGTTAACTTCTAGCTGTCGTAAAGCATAGCCATTGAAGTATAAATCGGTGTACGTCATTAGTTACTGCGCTTACGAGCATTCAGAGTTATGTTACTGCGTTAATTAGAAACACGCGTTTCACTCCCGACTCAACGCGGGTCACGTGTTGCATCCCTAAACGGTTTCGTGTGTTGTTTTGCAGCGATCCTCAGGCCTTGAACGATTTTTTACATGGATCCGAAAAGGTGAGCGACGACTTGTTTCTATTCACCAAAAACGTTAACGCAAACTTCCTTTTTTCCTTTCCTTTTTTTTTTTTTTTATAACCAATGAGTTTTTCTAAAGAAGGAAACCCCCAAGTTCAGGATCCTTTTAGTTTTTAGGACTTTTTAGGACCCCGGCCAAGCGCACCGGGCAGCTCTCGGACCGGCAGCTCCCGCCGCTGCCCGTGTGGAGCAGCCAGCCAGGGTTTTGGGGCACTTTGAGCCGAAATGGGGTGCCTGCCGGCAGGAGACGGGGACGGGGAGGGACGCTGCCCCACCGCTGCCCCCGGGTGAGAGCGCAGCGCTTTCCAGGGGCTGCCCGTCAGCACTCCGCTCTTTTTGGTTTTTTTTTTTTCTTTTTTTCTTTTTATACTATATCTAAAGAAAGTAAATAAAATCTTTTTAATTACAGATTGACAGTGATGATCTCCTGGACAACACAGGAGATGCAGCCAGTGCCTTTTTTGAAGGTGCTGGGGTATGTATTTTTTTAATTTATACTTGGGGAATGTCAGCTTAGAAACCTTTCTTTTTTTTTTTCTTCTTTTTTTTTTCTTCTTTTTTTTTTTTTTATTTTTTTGTTTCGCAGGCTTGTTTTTCATCTGTTTCCCAGGTCTAGCAAAAGAGGCAGGACGCAGGGATTATTCCCCAAGATTTATAGAGAAAGAGCTCCACCAGGTTCCCCGTATCTCGGGGGAGAAAAGTTGGTTCCACCTGCAGGTGTAAACTCTGCTTTTAACCTGGGCAAAGCTTTGAGGCTAGAAAATGGGGTGAAGAACGAGAAAGGGCTAACCGTGCTCTCACACCTCAAAGGCGGTAGAGATAACTTGGAAGAATGCTTAAAAAAGTCGGTGAGAAGAAAAATCCCCTTCCTCCTAGTTCCCCCTTTCCTTGCAGACTGCTGCCACAGCGAAGGTGAAATATGTGGAAGTAGATTCTCAAAATCCTCCTCTTTTTTTTTTTTTTTTTTTTTTTTTTCTTCTTTTCCCCCAAGAGCATGGGTTACTCTGCATGGATAACATTCAAGCATGAAGGTCTCTTTTTCCCACCCACCCCCTTTTTTTTCCCCCCCTCTATTTTCAGTTACATTGTAATAAGAGCCTTGATTTTGTTGTTGTTGGTTTTTTTCCCCCTCCGTTGCGCTTTATTTTTTTTACAAAGACTTTGGGTAAAGCTGCCGATGCTTTGTAACCAATAAATCTATCTAGGAGTTGAGGCTTACTTCTGCTTTGATTTTTACTTTTATTTTTTCTTTTAACTTTCTAGTAGATCTGTGTTTTACAAAACTTGCTGGCGCCGAGCTGGTGGGGTCCGAGGTTAGGCTGCATGGCGTTTTTTTGTTATTTTCATGGTTCTTCCCAGCGCAGCCTTTGCTGCGTGCGGGGTGCTTGCCCAGGGACGCCCTTCCCACGCCCTCGCTATAGGAGGGCCGCCTATAGCGACACGCTGCAGCGTGGGTCCCAGTTAACTCGGCTGCGGCTTGAACGTCTCTTGCAAGAAAAGGGATGGGTTTTCATGGAGTTTTTAGGCTTGTTTCCAGAATATGAAATTGCCGCTTCCCGTCCCGACAACAGCTTAATTTTTAAGAGTAAGAAAGGCAAGGGATGTGTTTTGAACTCTTATATTTGGGGGCATTGAAATGGCTTAACGCATGAAAACGTAAAGCTTTTAACCCGTCCTTGGGATGCCGTTAACTGGCTCTGCCCTCGGCCCCCTCCCTCACTGAAACCAAGGCGTTTGGTGTCCGTCTCGCCTGCTCTCAGACGATGCCGCGCGCTAATTTAGGCTCTCCCAGGGCTGCCAGAACGCTCGCTGCACGTAGCGAATCGAGGTGCGGAGTGCGTGAGGGCTCTCTTCGCCCGCTCCTCTCCGAGGTGGCTCACCAAAGCTGTCGAGCCGTTGGCTTGAAGCCCTCTTCCCCGCGCTTGAGCTCAATGCCTTCTTCTTTCTTCTCCCCTCTGACCGGCAATCTCCCAGCTGCACGTACAAGAGTCCTCCGGCAACCATCTGAGCACCGAGCAGAGCCAGCCCACGACCAGCGTGGACCTCGACTTTTTAGAAGATGACATCCTGGGGTCGCCGTCCAGCAGCGGGGCGAACCTGCAGAACTCGGACCAGCCCTGCGACATCCTCCAGCAGAGCCTGCAAGAGGCGAACATCACCGAGCAGACGCTGGAGGCGGAGGCCGAGCTGGACCTGGGCTCCTTCCAGCTTCCCACCCTTCAGCCGGTGGTGCAGACGGCTTCCGACGGCACCCCGCAGATCTTCTCCGGCGGGGCCGACCTGATCGGGCTGCAGCAACCCGCCGTCCTGACGCACCAAGCCCTGGTGCAGCAGTCGGTAGGAGCAGATGTTGTCAACAAGGCCATCAGCGTTCAGCCTTTCCTCCAGCAGGTCGGCTTGGGGAACGTCACCATCCAACCCATCTCCAACCTCCAGGGCTTGCCCAACGGCAGCCCCAGCGGGACGCTGGGGATCGGGCCGATTCAGGTGGTCGGGCAGCAAGTGATGGCCATCAACCAGTCGGCGCAGCAGATCATCGCCAAGCAGGTTCAGCCTTCCCAAGTGGCCACCATGCCCGTCGGCAGCTACATCACCCAGACGGCGCCCGAGCAGCAGCAGGTCACCCTCGCCTCCACGGGAGTCTCTCCGCAGAGCGCCGGCCTCGTCATCCAGAAGAACCTGCCGACGGTGGCCACCACGACGCTGAACGGGAACTCCATGTTCGGGAGCGTGTCGGGGACTCAAGGCTCCCAGCCGCTCACCGTCACTTCGAACTTGAGCAGCCCCTTGGTGCAGGCCCAAAACGTCATCATTCACAGGACGCCCACCCCGATTCAGCCCAAACCCGCCGGGGTCCTCCAGCAGAAACTCTACCAGATCACCCCCAAGCCCTTCGGTTCCAACAACACCACCCTGACCATCCAGAACGAAGCCGCCCTGCAGCAGCAGAAGGCCCAGCAGAACCTGACCTTCATGGCCGGCAAACCCGGGCAGAACGTGGTGCTGTCGGGCTTCCCCCAAGGGCTTCCAGCCAACGTCTTCAAGCAGCCGCCGCCGCAGCAGCAAGCCCTCAGCAAGCCCATGAGCGTCCACTTGCTGAACCAGGGCAGCAGCATCGTCATCCCCGCCCAGCACGTCCCGCAGGCCATGTTGCAGGGCCAGAACCAGTTCCTCCTCCCCGGGCAGCTGGCGGGCGCCTCCGCCGTGCAGATACCCCAGCAGCTCTCCGCCCTGCAGGCCAACATGGGAGGGCAGATCCTGACCACCTCCCACCCCGGCGGGCAAGCCCATATCATAACGAGCCAAGGGCCGGGCGGGCAGCTGATAACCAACCAAGCCTTGCCGGCCCAGATCCTCACCAACCAGAACATCGCCAGCCAGCTGAACCTGGGCCAGGTACTCACCTCGCAGAACGCCCACGGCACCGCTCACATACTCTCGGCTCCCATCCAGCTCCAGCCCGGCCAGGTGGGTCAGCCGGCTCTTTTCCAGATGCCCGTTTCGCTGGCGGGCAGCTTGACCACGCAGAGCCAACCCTCCGTGGCCGCCTCGCTGGGCCAGACGGGGCAGACGGTGATCCAGGGGGTGACGTTGCCCAACCAGGTCGCCATGCTCAACGCCACCGAGAACCTCGGCCAAGCGGTGAGCATCCAAGCCTCCGCCACCACCAGCAGCCAAAGCCCCGGCCTCGTCCAGCCGCAGCCCGCCTCCGGCGCCAGCCTGCTGCCCAGCGCCGACCAGTCCTCCATCCTCACCGTCCAAACCGCCTCCCAGCCGCCCGCCCCGCTCCAGCTCAACGTCCCGCCGCCCCCGCCGCCTCCGCCGCCCGCCCAGCAGCCCGTGACTTCCCAGCCCAGCCCCAGCTTAGCCTCCAGCCCGGAGAAGATCATCCTGGGGCAGGCAGCCGCCGGAGCCATCATCAACCAGGACTCCATGCAGATGTTCCTACAGCAGGCAAGTAGAGCCCCTCGGGGTGGTGGCCGCGGTGTTTGCAGCCCCTTGGGTGTGTGGAGACCGACACCGAGCGCGGCGGGCTCCGGAGAACCCCACTTGCGGGCGTGCTTTACACACCGTACGCGCTAGAAGTGCTCCTGCATAGCCTTAATTCTTTACGTGTTGTCTTCCCGCCGTAGGGCAATTCCCTTCCTCAGTAGGTATTTAAATTTAAAGTTGCCGGGAGCCAGGAGCGGGGCTCAGGGCCGCTCTGCGTGTAGTCGAGTGCCATCACCTTACCTTTGGAAGGAGGAGCTGGTGATGGGTCCGTCCAGGTCACCAAAGCCACCACCGCAGCACGGAGGGATCGGCGTGGACCCGGTGTCCGCCTCGTCCCCGTGCTCCGTCTGCGGCTCGGGGTTGAGCTCAGCCCGCGGCGTCGGTCCTGCTTTCCCGCTCGGGGTTTTCTACCTTCGTTAGCTCGAGTCGGACCTTGAAAAATAATCGGGCGGCTCTAGAAGCAATGACAGCGGCCGGGCGGGCAGCAACACGCAGCGTCTCGTTGCAAGAGTCCCCGCTGCGGACGCGTTGGGTGCCACCCGCCCGTGTACCAGCGCGAGGAGGTCGAGGTCGGTCCAGCGAGGGCTGCGGACGTCTCATCTGGTCTTACCTACGTTGGTAAAGGGTTCGGTGACGTTTTAGACGCCAGGTTTGAGCCGTTGTGGGTTTTCTTTATTCTTAAACTCATATTTATAAAGGTGGGTGCTGGCCCATAACCTGCCAAAGTCCCTGAATTATCAGAGAAAGAAATGGGACGAGAGCGAGCGCGCTCTATTATTTTATTATTATTATTTCAGTAGTGGGAAGCTTTAAAGTTCTCATTTGAACTTCTTTGGCATAATGAGTAGCACGGATACGTCTTTCTAGGTATTTGGGCTTGATGTTGGCAGTCACCTCCCGGTATTTCATGCATAATTAAAACTGGGCATCTGCCTGTGGCTAAAGGGTTACAGTTCGAGCCCTCACCGGGGGTTTAAGAAACTTGGGATCCCCCTCGAGATTCGGAAACAGCGAGAACCCTTCCCAGAAATAGAGAGAACCCTTCCTGCCGTCGGGAGAAGCCGATGCGTGGCACTTGGCACGGGCGGTGCACCCCGGCTCCGCCAGTTTTTGTCTCTTTATTTGCCATTTAATGCCGGTTTCGATGCCGGGTAGAGTATTAACGCTTAGTCGTACCGGTGCAGGGGTTCTCCTGCCTGTCACCGTCGGCTTTTTGCCGGGATGTACCTCAATCTGCGATGGCGCTAAATGTCGCTGCGGTTGCGTTATCGGACCGCGGTCGGACGCGACGGGTCCCGGCGCCTTCCCCTGCAAAGTCCCTCTCCCACCTCCAGAGAGAGCTGTTTTCCTCGCCGGCCATACCAGCACCGTCCTGCCTCTCCTGGAAGACACGGTGCCCACGTCCGGGCCGAAAGCAGCTGTGGTTTGCTCTTCGGCAGCCGCCTCGCGGCGTTGCCGGTGAAGTAGGTGTAGCGATGCCGGGAAGAGCGTGGGGATGGATGCGGCAAGAGGCAGGCAAAGGAGGAGGACCCATAAACGTGGTCACTGCCCCGGGTGCATCGCCCGTGTGCGGAGCACGCTCTCCTACGGAAAACTGATCTGGCAGCGGAAAACTGTGCTGGAGTGCATCGTGCGTGCTACAGCAGAGGGTTCGGGTGACGTCAGACGTCTCCCGACGTTTATTTTTGCCCTGCTGGTCTTTAAAGCTTCCAAGCTCTTCCTCCGGTCTGGTTTTCTCTGCTGGATCTACACGTAGCCAGCGAAAGGGCCGCGGTTTTGCTTTCGAAGCGAAGCAGCCGGGTTTGCTCCGCTCTCCTTGGCGGAAAGGAGAGGGGAGAAGTGCTCTGAGCACGGCAGGATGCTCCCTCCGCCACCCGGCACCTCAGCGCCCAGAATTAAGTAGACTCCGGTAATTTATCGCTTGGCGAAGGCGAGCTGCTGCCGCTACCGGGCCAGCCATTCGGGGATTTTCAGCCCTTACACCCCAAAACCACAACTCACAGCCCCGGGCGTGGAGGACGGGCGAGCTGTGGCCGAAGTCGGGGGGCTGCGGGAGTCCCCTCTCTGCTGCCCGGAGGTGGGGATGCTGCCCAGCTCCCCTCCGGCCGGGCTGCAGCTCTCCTCCCCCTGCCAGCCACCCCGCCGTCCGTCCCTCTGTCCGTCCGTCTCCCCTCCGAGCTCCGGCTGCTCCCGCTCGCTTGCCTGCAGGTCCTCACTAACCCTGAAAGCTGCTGCCGCCCTGTGTTGCTTTTTCTTCTCCTCTCCCTTCACGCTCGCCAGCCGCTGCCTGGTATGTTTTTGTCCCTGCCAGAGGCTTCCTTACTTTTTTTTCCCCCTCCCCAATTCTTTATATTTCCATAGCCATCGGTAGTTACGAAGTACTATAATTGCTATTAATCAGAGGGATGTTTTGAGGCACAGCGAGAACGCAGCTCCCGGGGTGACTCTTTCCCCAGAAATTTAAATAGCGGGATGCTGAGTGGGCACTCACAGCAGCGAGGGCCGTTAGGGCCGTCCTCGTTAAGCCCTGGCCGGCGTTAGCTGCTCCAGCAGCGCGCTGGGGAGCCGGTGGCCACGGACCCCCTTCCCCAGGGGAGCGACAGCCTCAGCTTTGCATCGGCTGCGGTGGGGAAGTAGGGCAGGGTATGTCCAAGCGTTGCTCCAGCCAGTCCTGGGGGCAGTGGTAAGGGTGTTTTTGGGGGGAAGAAGACTAGAAAATGCTTCTTTCCCCGGTCTCACGGGGAGGAGCTGCAGGCTGGACGGGCTCAGCACCCCTCTGCCCGCGGCCGCCGCCGGTCCCTGCCTCGGCTGACGCGGCCGCAGCGTGGAGCTGCTTTTGGAAGCCCAGGCGAAGCTGGGGTAGGTGCCCTCCTGCGGTTTTCCCTTATCCTGACCCTAAAAATGCTTTTAAAAGCGATGCTGGGCAAGTGCGGCGGCACCGGCGCCGTGCCCTCCAGCATCCCTGGGTGGGACGGGGGGCTGCCCCCGCGGCGTCGCCCAGCGGGGCGTAGGGAGGGTGCTAGGGCCGACCGGGCGAGAGCAGGAGCTCGTTTTCCCGGCGCTTTGTTACCGCAGGGGGCAGAGACGCTCTACGAGCGATTTGCGAAGCCGCTTTCAGAGCGGTATGCGCTGCCCGCGCGGGTTGGCCGTCGTGTTTGACGGAGCCGAGAAACCCGTGGGCACCTTCGAGGGCAGAACTCCTTCCTGAGCTTTGACTAACTTCTTCCTCTTTCCTTCTCTGTTTCAGTTACCTGCAGGGCAGCAGAAGCTCCCTGGAGCCTCCCCGTCCCCTTCGCTACCTCATCCTCCCCTGGGGGAGAGCCCGCAGCTCCCGGCCGCCCACCTCTCCCAAATGCAGTCCCCCCACCCCTCCCGGCCCCCCTCCCAGCCCCAGCCCCTCTCCCGCCCCCCCTCCCGGCCCCACTCGCGTCCCCCCTCCCAGCCGCAGACCCTCTCCCGGCCCCCCTCCGAGCCGCTCTCCCGTTCCTGCACCCCCCAGGCACCCATGCCCAGCCTCTACGTCATCCAGAACCAGCTGGCCTCGTCCCCCCTCGGCGGGGGGCAGCACCCCCTGCGCCCACCCTCCCAGCCCCAGCCGCCCTTCCAGCCGCCGCCGGCGCAGGCGGAAGCCGCCCCGGCGCAGCTCCAGGTCCAGCTCCCGGCGCCGGCGGAGGTCCAGCACGCCCACTCCCCCCACTTCCAGCTGCAGTTTCCATCCCAGGGCCAGATCAAACCTCCCACTCCCACCCACGCTCTCCACCTAACCGCGGAGCAGCAGAGGAGCTTTCCGATGGTCCCGAGCCAATTCCAAACCCTCCCGGCCATCCCCAACCCCGCTCCTCAGCAGAAGCAAATACTGGACAGGTTCCAGCAGGTAAATAAGTACCGTCGAGGGTCTCACGCCGGGCGTAGCTAGCGTGGCAAAGCGCGGCCAGGAGCCGAGGGATTAAAGGCGAAATCGGAAGCAAAACCCGTCTGGTTCCTCCCAGGCGGGTCCCCGGCGGCTTCTGCCGTAGAGCTGAACCGGGTGCCGCTTCCTCGGCGCAGCCCCGTTGTTCTTCGGGGGTTTTTGGGGTGCCGAGCGGGTTTGTGCCGTGGGTTACGTCTGGCTCTGCCGCCTGTCGCCGCGGGAATGCACGTGCATACCTTAACGTATAGCGCTTGTAGGAGAGGCGTCTTCCACGGATGCGATTTATGTATTGGTCTGTAAATAAGACGACGAGAAGGCGTTTGCCACAACAGAAATAAGTGTGCCCCGTTCTCCCGTGACAAGCATCCCCCGAGACCTGTCTGGTCCGGGGTCGAATCCTGCCCGAGTTTGTGATTTGGGGAGGGGGGGGTGGTGCAGGCGTTGAGGCTGGGGCCGTGGGATGCAGGTATTCCCACGGGGATGCTCGGGGACCGGTCCAGCCCTCGTTAACGGTGCTTCGCCGATGGAGGGGGCGGGTCAGGGACTTCCCAGTGAAGTACCCGAGAAAACCAGGCTTCTAAAATTAAACTCAAGTTATTTATTTTATATTCGCTTGGCGAGGGGGGGGGGAGAGGAACGGGGAATGAAAAGGGCAATGCTTGAGCTTGGTTTTATTTAACTGCCTGTTAACTTAAAGCCAGCTCCCCTTATAAGGACCCGATTTGCTTTTTTCGAGTGCACGGGGCCTGTTCCCGTGGTTTCAACCCTGGGCACCGGCGGGGCTGGAGGCCGGGAGCTCGGCGGGCGCCTTTTTGGGTTTTTGGTTTTTTTTTTTGGCTCCTCTGGTACATGTCTCCCAGTGCCGAGGTTGGGGGGCACGGACGGGCCCAGCGCAGCAAACGCTCCCTTCCCTCCTCGGGCCTTTGTGCTGAAGCGATGGCGCTCGCGGATTAAAAAGCGATGGGTTTAGGGCACGTTTTCAACTTCTGGGGTTTTTGTTTTGTTTCTTTTTTTTTTTTTTTTTTTTTTTTAATCCCGCGCAGGTGCCGCAGGGGATCATCCTGCAAACGAAGCAGCAGCCTCCCACCAGCCAGGCTTCCCCCGCGCTCGGCCAGTTCAGCAGCCCGTCCTCCTCCGTCCTGGTGAGCGGCCAGGGGCAGCCGGTGACGACGACAACGCCGACGCCAGCCCCCGCGCACAGCCACGCGCCCGCCGCCCTCCCGCCTTCCACCACAGGTTCGTGCCGCTGGCTCCCGCTCTCGGGCAGGGGGAAAAAAAAAAAAACCGAACAAACAGGGGAGGGCATCCCGGCACGCGAGCGTCACGTCGCCCTCGTTTCGGGAGAGCTCAGCCGCTGAAGCGACGCTTCACGTGCGAGGAAAGGGCGGTGGGGTGAAAGCTGTCAGCGCAGGGAGCCGGGGTCGGGGCGACGGAACTCTGCCGCTCGTTTGCGCCCGGTTTTTTTAATAAAGCTCGGTCTTGCGGGGTGAAACGCGCTGGGGGGAATCCAGGACGATGTTATTTGTTATCTAGGCTTGAACCTGAACACGAAACCCCCATTTGTTTTACGTTTTGCTAGGTATTACCGCCCCGGTTCCTGCAGAGAGTAAAACCTTCTCCAGCGTTTCCACCCCGATTTCTGCTGGGAAAGGGGCTGCGGCCCAGGGGAAGTCCGGAACGCCTCTTGCCATACAGCAGCCAGTTCAGGTGAGGAAGCATTTTTCATGGTTTTCCCCTTTATTTCAAAGTTTTCCACCTTGAGAGCAAACAAATCTGTCAGCGTTCCCCTCCGTTTTATCAAAAAGGAAGAATTAATTTCTAGAAATGTTTTTTTTTTCCACTTTTGAAGTGCTGTGAACCTCTGAAGACGATACAAAATGAACCATTCCCTCCAATATTAGCGAAGCTTTTGGGGAGGCAGGCTTCGTCGTTCCTCCTCTTCAAGAGAACTGATTACTTAGCGATGATTTAACGGGATGTCAGGGCTGTTGATGTAGATTTCTGGAAGTACAAACTAGAAAATTCTATTTCTATGCGAAAATACGTCTTAGACTTGGGTATTTACACCTGAGCAGCGAGGGAGCCGCCTGCGAGCTCCTTCGCCACCGACCAACGTTGTCTTGGCAGGCCTGTTTTGGCGATCAATTGTTATTTGGTGAAATCACTCCGGGATTCCAAATAAAGCGATTTCTTTTCGTTTCTTCCGCAGACTAAGCCTGGCGTGATCAGTTCTGTCTCAGGCCTGAACCTGGGGAAGGGTCCCTTGCAGATCCAGGTCGTTGGGAAAGGATTATCGCAGCTCGTGCCCTCGGTCCCCGTGCAAAGCCAGCAGCTGGTGAGCGTGCACGGATGTGCGCGGGGGATTTGAAAGGAAGAGTCTGCGGAGAGCTCTTCCGAGGAACGATCTTGCGAGGACTGGCGACCGTCACGCTTTGTCGCTGCAAGAAATGAGGTTGATTCGCAGGTGGTTTGCGCATCCCATTCGTGTGGGAACTCTAAATATACCAAAATATAAATACGTAGATTTGGTATATTTATACATTGGTATATTTGGTGTATATATACCAATTTATATATTATATACGTGTACTCTAAATACGCTGAAAGCTGTTTTGTCAGAGGGAGCAGACGCCTTCCTCCGTACTTAAAACCCGTGGCAATCCGCGCTTTCTCCTTTTGGCTCTTTCCTCTAATTCTGAACCAATTCGATCCGTTTTCCTTCTCCCTAGAGCGGTTGCCAGTCTCCACAATGTCGCTCCTCCATCTCGATTCCCTCAAAAAGAGGAGGAATTCCCTCCGGCGCGGGCTGGGGCCAGCCGCCGGCGCGGTTAAACCCGGCGCGGGTTAAACCCGGTGCGCGGCGGCGGCGGCCCCTCTCACCCCTGTCCTTTCTTCTCCCACCAGTACGACAGCAAGCTCGGCCTGAAGAAAGCCCCGACACTACAGCCCAGCAAGGAAGCTTGGTGAGTGCATCGGGGCGGGGGGGGAGAAGTTAAAACGTCAGAGAACGGCGTGCTGCCGCGGCTCCCTTCGTTACCGTACTCTATTTCCGTGGCCCTTCTTCCGCTCCGTGCCGTTAACCCTGGAAACGGGGAATTTTGCCTGTCAGCTCCTGCCCCCCCACCAGCGGTTTTCCCTCTTCTCCTTCCTTCCAGCTTCCTGGAGCAGCTGCACAAACACCAGGGAGCGGTCCTGCATCCCGACTACAAGACGTCGTTCCGCTCCTTCGACGATGCCTTGCAGCGGCTCCTGCCCTACCACGTCTACCAGGGGATGCTGCCCTCTGCTCAAGACTACAGGAAGGGTAAGTCCTCCCAGGGAGCGGCACGCAGCTCTCCGGGGCCACTAAAACGCGAGGATAGTGGATCGAGCTTTAAAAAAAAGTGGGTGTTTTAGCACTAAACAAAGCGGAGAACCTATCTGTGCCTTCGCTCTAGAAAAACGTAACTTCCCGAGGCGATACAGCTGAAGTTTTCCAGGGTTTCTGACCCGGAATAGTTCAAAGCTGCGTTAAAGTTTTGTCACAGCCTCTGTATGTTTTGGGAAATCATTCAAACAGATCTCAGCAGATTCTTAACAATCCCAGCAGTGAAAAATGGCACAGAACCCCTCTTTTCAGGGTCTCCCCCGGGTGAGGCCAGTGCAAAAGTTAATAACAAAGAGCCACCGGCCCCGTGCCTTGTGACGCAAACTTTCTTTTCTCCCCATCCTCCTCTTCCTCGCAGTGGACGAGGAGTTTGAAGTGGTGTCTACCCAGCTGCTAAAGCGCACGCAAGCGATGCTGAACAAGTACCGCCTGCTGCTCTTGGAGGAGTCTCGGGTGAGTCCCGGCGTCCTGCCCTCTCCGGTCTCACCGGTTGGGGCTGGAAGCGCGATTTATTTCTCCCAGCGCGGGCCGCTTGGATCCGTCGGCGGCTTTTCGGGTTCCGCTTCGGCGCCGCGTGGGCTACGGGTTCTGTCCTGCCGCGGCGGAGTCGGTGGGGGCTCAGCCCCTGGATTTTTTTTTGCAGAGGTGGGAAAGCTTTCCTCGCCCTGCCGTCGGCTCGGGCCGGTCTTTGCAAGCAATTGGTGTTTGTCTTGCCGCGAATTCGGCGGAAGGGCAGCTCTGCGTTGGGCCTTCGTCGCTCTTTATGAACGGGAGCGGGAAAAATCTGGAAGAACAGTAGCCGGTGTTGAGGTGGTGATGTGTAACCGCTCTTCCTCCCCGTCCCTCTCCTCTCCCTCCTCCTTTCTGTTCCTCGTCCGCAGAGAGTCAGTCCTTCGGCGGAGATGGTGATGATCGACCGCATGTTTATACAGGAAGAGAAGACCATGTTAGCGCTTGACAAGCAACTGGCAAAGGAGAAAC
Organism: Gymnogyps californianus; assembly: GCF_018139145.2. Lineage (NCBI taxonomy): Eukaryota > Metazoa > Chordata > Aves > Accipitriformes > Cathartidae > Gymnogyps > Gymnogyps californianus. Next base: position 14,584 of record NW_026114039.1, on the reverse strand, counting down.
CAGGTGGGAGAGGACTTATTGCCGTGGTTTGTCCACCTTTGATAACCGTATGCTTGGCTTTTGACGTCTTCCTCCTCTTCAGAGGCCGGGCGTGAGGTCTCTGGACCCTGCGGTGCTCAGGGCGGGACAGTGTCAGCCTGTTCCGCCGGGGGCAGCGGGGATTTGGGGGGGAAAAGCTGTTGAAAATAAGAGCGAGCGTTACCTGCTGCCGCTTGCACTCTTCCCCGCTCGCTCCTCTACGTTAGAGATCTTGGTGGCCAAAGTCTTATTTAACGCAAAGCGCGTGCGGTGTTCAGGCTCCTGACAAGTTGCTCTGTGTTCCTGGTTGCTCTGGAGGTTCTGTATTAAAGGTTTTGTGTTCAGTTACTGCGTTCTTCAAGCAAGATAAGGGGCGAACTCCGTAAGAAGTGGAACTTCTCGGAGGGAAGAGGGGCCGAGAGGCGTAAGGGGTGGGGAATACGTCCCGGCACGAGCAGGCAAATTTGCAAAATACATATTTTGCGATAATACTGTTGTAATAATAATAATTAAAAAAAAAAAAAAAAAAATTTTAATAAAGGGATAGCGTTTCGTGCTCGCGCTAACGCCTGACGCGGTGTTTCCCTTCCAGACGAGTACGTCTCCTCCTCCTCCCGCTCGCAGAGCCTCTCCTCCTCGGCGGCCCTGGCCTCCGTCTCCAGCGCGGCGCCGGCCCCCGAGAGCCTGAAGGTTCCCCCCGTGCCGACGGCCCCCCCCATCCACCCCACCAAGCTGGTGATCAAGCACAGCGGGGGCTCCCCGTCCGTCACCTGGGCCAAGGCTTCGCCCTCCCTGGACGGGGACGAGGACGCCTTGCCCTCCAGGAGCAAGCCCCCCATCAAAACCTACGAGGCGCGCAGTCGCATCGGCCTCAAGCTGAAGATCAAGCAGGAGGCCGGGCTCAGCAAAGTGGTCCACAACACCGCCTTGGACCCCGTCCACCAGCCGCCCCCCGTCTGCCGAGTCATCAAAGGACCCGACCCCCACGCCTCCGGCACCGGCAGCGCCGCCGCCGCCGCCTCCTCCGCCGCCGCCGGGCAGATGAACGGGACCGTCGACCACGTAACCTCGGCTCCCGCCGAGAAGAAACCCATCGTGACCTACTGCCGGCTCCCTCTTCGCAAGACCTACCGCGAGAACGTGGACGCTTTCGTGGCCGAGAAGCCCGCCGACGCCTGCCCCAAGGGGAGCGCCCCGAAGGCCGACAAACTCCCCGGCGCCCTCGTCATCAAGCAGGAGGACGGATCCAGGAGCGTGATCACCTCCCACAAGAGCCAGGGCAGCCCCTCGACGGCCGCCGCGGAGAAGAGCCGGCCGGAGGAGAGCTCCAAGCTCCTCTTCTTCAACCGGAGCGACGCCCGCTCCCTTGTCCTGCAGGACAGCCCGGCCCCGCAGAAGACCGACGACTCCACCAGTGGCCTTATGAAGGAGCTTGCGGAAGTCGAGGACGAGTTTTACCGCGGGATGATAAAACCGGAGCCCCCCGACCAGGGCTCGGGCTCGGAACTCGCCTGGGAGGTGCCGCTGCCCCCGGCCAAGCGTAGGAAGTCGGAATCCTTCGAGGTGGACAACGCCAGCTTCTCCAGCGACAGTCCCCAGGACGACTCCCTCAACGAGCACCTCCAGAGCGCCATCGACAGCATCCTCAACCTGCAGCAACCTCAGACTGGGGGCCAGAACGTCCGGACGCCTTCCTCCTCCTACAACTCCTCTTCCTCCCCCTTCTCCTCGCCCGTCCACCGTACGGACGCCTACCTTGCCCCTAATCACAACGGTGGCCTTGGAGCAAGGACGTTGAACAGATAACAGAGAACCAAACGCAACGGCAGCGGGACACTGAGCGAGGACCGGAGAGGAAGGAGAAGGAGAAGCTCTTGCTGGTTGGATGCGGTTGAGCCCCGCGGCGGTGCCGCCTCCCAGAGACCCGACGGGCCGGGCCTGGGACGGGAGCGGCGGGGAACGAAGGGCGTCCCGGGGATGCTTCGCGCCCCCCCCCCCAGTGTTTATAGAGATGGACGGGGGGGGTGGGGGGGTTTGGTGGTGTTTTCTTTCTTTTTTTTTTTTGGGATGTTGTAGAGCGGAGGCCGGATTTACGGATCCGCCCGACCCTCGCGGCGAGTGCGACGCGAACCGAGCGCCCCCCGGGGCGGGGAGGGGGCGGACTGGTGGGGGGGGGGGCCCCGTTAGGTATTGTCGGCTGTGTAATTTAGATTCTGTAACAAATTGCTAATATGAATATCTGATCGGTCTATTCTCTCTTTCCCCACCCCGCCACCCCTGCTCCCACCCCGGCCGGCCCTAAGCTCGGAGCAGGTCGGGCGAATCAAAGCGGTGGGAGGCCAAAGAGGACTCTGCAGTCGTTGCCCCGGGGGGGCAAAATTTATCCTTTTTAAGTTATTTCAGATACCGCGCGGGCTTGTGGACCCTCGGGGCCGGGCAGCAAGGGGCAAAAAAAAAAAAAAAAGAAAAGGAAAGCAAGGAAACGCAAACACTAAATCGCTCAAAAGGAAAAGCAAAGTTTACAGTGAGTTTTATGCCTGGAGGAGAAGCAAATTCCTCGGGGGCTGGCGGAGGCGGGTGGGATCTGGCAGGGGAGGGGAGGAACGGGGACCGGGGAAGGGGGGGGACACACTCTGGTTTTGCTTCTCCCCGTCACCCCTCGGCTCTGCCTCGGCTCTTCCAGCTTGACGCTAAAAATGCCAGGAAGGACGAGTGTTCGAAGGGCGGGCGGGGGGAAAAGAGCCATTAGACGCCGCGAGCGCGCCCTCGCGAAAAAAAAAACCATGAATTATTTTGTCCGAAGCTCTCGGGAGGCTCCGTCCGTTCCCGCTCTGCCTTAGGGCGTCCCTGCCCAAACGCTGCCAGCGAGGACGCCGGGTATTTTTTCCCTTTTTCCCTGTGTTTTGCGCCTGCGGAGCCGCCCGTCCTGCCTGCGTGTGTCCCTCCTTCCCGGCTTTTTTTCCCTCCGCCTCCCTTTCCCCCCCCCCTTTTTTTTTTTAATTATTTTTTTTTTTTTCCCTTTTCGGAGGCAATAAGTTAACCGTGACTTTCAAGTGCCATCGGGTGCGCGTGCCACTCTCCCCGCTCCTTCGAAGCCTTGACCCGTTCCCCGGCCGGCTCCGCCAGCCCGTATGCATACATATACATACATCTGCATATATATATGTGATCGGCGAGCGCCAGCGGGTGCGTGTGTATATATGTGTGTATATATATGTACGTATATATACAGCAGCGGGGGGGGGGGGGTGTTGTGCGTGTACAGGGGCAGCTTCCCGCGCTTCGGAGAACCCCGGGAAAACGGGATTTTGGGGGCGAAACGCTGCAGATCCGGGGCGGAACGAACGGCAGAGACCTCGGGGATCCCCCTTCCCGTAACGGGGGGGAGAGGGTCGGAGCGGGGACCCCGGGCGGGAACGGGGAAAGAACGAGCAGCATCTTGAACGTCAGCTTTTTCGGGGAGGGGGGGTATTTTTTTTTTTATTATTATTTTTTTTTTCCTCTCTCTCGAAGCGATTCCCCGCTCCGGTGACAGGGAGCCTCTGTGTGCAGTGTTTGGCGGTGTAAACAGGGAGGGATCACCCTTGGAAACAGAAAACATCCTTCCTCTCCGGCCGGCGTCAGCTTCCCTTCCTCCAAAACCCAACAAACAACAAAAAAAAAAAAAACCCCAAACCCCCCCAAAACTGAAGTTTGAAAGGCCGGGGCAGAGCCCCCCCCCCGCGGGATTGGGGTTTGGGGTTTTTCAGGGTGGAAAAAAACCTGGGAACAGAGCAAAGCTGGAGTTTTGCTCCCTTCCCTCTCCAGATCCGTCTCCCGCCGGAACGCCCGGAGCGTGCGTGGCATCGCCGGGACGGCGCTCCGGCGGGACGAGGCTGGAGCGGAGCCAGGGGAGCAGCCTGCGGCCGCTCCCTGGGAGCCTCCTGGGGCTGGGATTTGTTTCTTTTTTTTTTTTTTTTCCCCCTCCCCAACCTTCTTTTTTTATTTTTTTTTTTTTTTTTTTTCCCCCAAGAAGGAACCATAAATCTGCTTTTCCCGAGCCTGGGAACGGGCGGCGAGCAACGCTCGGCATTCCTGCGCGCTTGCTCACCGTGCGCTGGCTCACCAACGCCCGGCCTCGGCCGCCCAAACCCTCCCGCTGTCGGCCGAATCCTCCTCTTTAATCCAGAAATTCCCGCTGGTTTTTATTTATCCCGGTCTCTTGGAAAAAGCCCGATTCCCTCCCCGCCGTCCCGCGTCGCTCCCAAACGGAGCGGATGACTTTTGGGAATGCCGGGAGCCACCACGCGCTTCCCCGCTCCCTCTTCTCCTCTTTTTTTCCCCCAAAACAACAAGAAAGGCCTTAGAGCATCCGCCGGCGGGGAGCGGGATTCATCCGGAGGGAAGGGGCTTGGGCGGGTGGGATCCGGCGCTCCCCGGGAATTAGGGGGGGGGGGGGTGACTCGCCCCTCGGTGCGGGGCAGCTGCCGATGCTGGGGACCCCCCCCTTTTTTTTTGCTCATCCCTCGGCTGGGGAGAGCAAACCCGAGGTAAAAAAAAAAAGAAATGAATTTTTTTATTATTATTATTATTATTTTTATTTTATTTTTCCTGCCCCATTGGAGACGCGGGGGCGGGCGCCGCCGAGCGGCCGGACCCCCCAGCCCCCGGCACGAGCGGCTCGGCGCGGGTGGCTCGGGGTAGCAATAATGGGCGACGATTCCCAGGCTAAACTATTCGGCGTTTTCTTTTTTTATATATACATATATATATATAAAAAAAATGTATATTAAATTGTTTGGGGTTTTTTGTTTAGTGTCTAATTATTTTTTTTTTTTTAATCGAGAAGGAAGCGCGGATTGGGATCGTTAGCTCCTTTATTTTTCCTTTCTCTGCGAGACGGATCCGCCGGAAAACCCGAGATTTTCCCTTTTCACCCCAAAAAGGGCCGTTCGGCGCCGCCGGGGAGGGGGGGGGGCACCGCGGCTCGCCAGCGTCCCCCAATTTTGGGGAGAAAAAATCCAGGTTTGGCCGTTGGGATCTTGCGTTGCCCTGGGGGGGGGGGGGGGCTCAGCCCTTCCCTACCCGTTCTAATCCGCATTTTGGGGGGGGACACACACGCCACACACACTCTGCTGCCTGGGGGGGTTAATCCCCGTTCTTGGGGAGGCAAAAGATGGATTGGGGGGGCCCCCCCCCTCCCCAAATCCCCCCCCCCCTTCCCCGTCCTTGCCCCCGGAGCGGTGCGGGGAGCACCGACCCCCCCCCTTAAATGAGTCTTGACGCCCCCCCAGTCCCCCTCCCGCCCCGCCGGTACCAGTGAACGCTATCACAGTTCGAAACAAAATATAGTACTATAAAAATAATTTTGTACTGTATTTATTGTGTATAACGATTTTTTTAAAGAATTATGTACATTTAGTACTTCTGTGTAAATTAAATCGCTCTTCTTTTTAAAAACTGCGCCCGCCTCGCTGGTCCCTCTCTGCTTTCGGCAGCCCCGGCCCCAAACCTCACCCCCAAAAAAAAACCAACCCAAAACCCCCTCTCCTGCGGCAGGAAAAGGATCGGAATCGGGTAAAACGGCAAAAACCGGCTGCTGAGCCCCAAGGGCGGAGGAAGGCTCCCGGGTTTGGGGGGACCCGGAGCCACCGTCGGCCTTTCGGGGTGAATTCCGAGGGGTTTGGGAGTTTGCGGGGTTTCTGTCGGGGTCTTCCGCTCCCGCACGAAGGCGGCGGCGTTTGATGCCGAAAGGGGAAGGAGAGCGGGGCTGGGAGCCGGGTCCCACCCGCGAGTGGGGCTGGGGGGGGCTCGGGGGGGGGGATCTGGGATCCGGATCCCGACCCACGAGTGGGGCTGGGGGCTCGGGGAGGAGACCTGGGATCCAGATCCCGACCCACGAGCAAGAGTGGGGGCTCGGGGACGGGATCTGGGACCCGGATCCCAGCTTGTGAGCAGGGCTGGGGGCTCGGGAGATGACCAGGGACCCTTCTCCCACCCACGAGCGGGGCTGGGGTCTCAGGGAGGAGACCCGGGATCTGGATCCCAACCCACGAGCAGGGCTGGGGGCTCAGGGTGGAGACCCGGGATCCAGATCCCGACCCATGAGCAGGAGTAGGGGCTCGGGGATGGGATCTGGGACCCGGATCCCAGCTTGTGAGCAGGGCTGGGGGCTCAGGGAGACAATGAGGAACCCCAATCCCGACCCACGAGCGGGGCTGGGGTCTCGGGGAGACGACCCGGGATCTGGATCCCGATCCATGAGCAGGGCTGGGGCTCAGGGTGGAGACCCGGGATCCAGATCCCGACCCATGAGCAAGAGTAGGGGCTCGGGGATGGGATCTGGGACCCGGATCCCAGCTTGTGAGCAGGGCTGGGGCTCGGGGAGATGACCAGGGACCCTTCTCCCACCCACGAGCGGGGCTGGGGTCTCGGGGAGGAGACCCGGGATCTGGATCCCAACCCACGAGCGGGGCTGGGGTCTCGGGGTGGAGACCCGGGATCCAGATCCTGACCCGTGAGCGAGAGTGGGGGCTCGGGACCTGGGACCCGGATCCCGACCCACGAGCGGGGCTGGGGTCTCGGGGAGACAACGAGGAACCCCAATCCCAACCCACGAGTGGGGCTGGGGGCTTGGGGGGCACCACCAGCATCGTGCCAGGAAACAGGATGGGAAGCCGGGGGCGGGGGGGGGGGAGCGACCAGCAGAGACGGGACCAGGAGAATCCCACAATCCTGGGAAATCCCAGATGGAGCGAAACCCTCCGGACCCCGACCTCGGTGGGTCGGTGTCAGGGAGAGGGGCTGGGGGTCTCGGGGCGGGGGGCTTCACCGCATCCCGGCGGGATGAGGCGTGTGTCCGGCACAGGCCTGTCCGGCCTGGGAACGGCGGTGGCCGGCTCTCGCGAGCCCTCCCCGGCCCGGCCCCTTCCCAGCCCCAGCGCCGCTATTAATTTATTCTTTTTTTTTTTTTTTTTGCTTTTATGGCTCGGTCTCAGGCCCGGCTGCCTCCGCTCCCCCCCCTCGGCTCCCTGCGCCCTGATAATTTATGTTAATATATTCCCCCCCCAGCCCCGCAGCCCCAGCCCTTTTCTCCCGGCCGCCTCCGGCCTCCCGCTCAGATCTTCTGCGGGACCTTCGGCATCGCCGGGAAGGGATTTTTCCTCCCTTTTTTTTTTTTTTTTTAAAAAAAAACAACCAAAAACAAACCAAAAAAAAACAAAACAAAAAAGAGCGAGAAAGGGGAGAAAAAGAAGAAGGAAAGAAACAAATCGCTTCGGCCGGGAGCAGCATTTCGCTCTGGAAAGCGGCGCCGGCAGCTCCGCTCCCCCCAGGGACCCCGCGACAGCCTTTCGCCCCTTTTTTTTGGGGGGGGGGACAGAAAAAGGCCGTTTCCCCACCAGGAAGAGAAGAAAACCCCCCCGGCCCTGTGAGCCGCAGCCCCGAGCCTCGCCGGGAAGGCGAACAACAACAAAACCCCCCCCAAAACCTCCTTTTTCCGCTCGATTTTGTGGCGTTTCTCCTCCAAGGAACCCAGGCCGGGGTGGGGGGGGGGGTCCCACCGAGCACCCACAGCACCCCGTGGCACCCCATGGCTCAACTCTCCAGCTGAGCCGGGCAGATCCAGCCGTCCCCTGCGCCGCCAGCAACACCCACCCACCCCACCACCACCACCGCCACCCCAGGACACCCATTTTGGGGTGCCTCCCCCCCCCCCCCTCCTCCAACTTCTCACCCCCTCCCTTCCCCGCCGCCGGGATGTTCAGCTGGATGCGGAAGAACGAGAAGAAGAGCCCCGAGGTGGTCCGCACCGTCACCGAGGGGCTGAAGACCCTCTACAAGAAGAAACTTCTGCCGGTGGAGGAGTTCTACCGCTTCCACGATTTCCACTCGCCGGCGCTGGAAGATGCCGATTTCGACAACAAACCGATGGTGTTGGTGGTGGGGCAATATTCCACCGGGAAAACCACCTTCATCCGTTACCTGCTGGAGCAGGAGATCCCCGGCAGCCGCATCGGACCCGAGCCCACCACCGACTCCTTCGTGGCCATCATGCACGGGGAGACGGAGGGGATCACGCCGGGCAACGCCCTCATCGTCGATCCCAAAAAACCTTTCCGGAAACTCAATCCTTTCGGGAATACTTTCCTCAATCGGTGAGTGAGGCCCCCCGACACCCCACCGCCGTCGCACACCCCTACCCCACCCTGCCCCGTTCCGCTGGCACCCCCCAAATCGAGCCTTGCCAGAGCAAAGCCCCCCAAAAACGAGGCGCAAGCCCCCCCCCCATCCCATCCCCGGGATTTCACTCTCCAATTCTCCGATTTTTCCCCATTTTTTGATATTTTCTGTCATATCCCCCAAAATGTGGGGGGCAGCGGGGCCCCCCCATGCCCACGGCAGCAGCTCCCCCCCCTCCCCTCAGCCCCGGGGATTTTGGGGGCTTGGGGAGGGTCCCGTTTGGGGTCACCCCTTGGGAAAGGGAAGGGGGGGGGGTTTCGCTCCCTGCCCCACGGCGGGGGGGGGGCCGGGAAAGGAGGGGGGGGATGAGCCAGGCGTCAGGAATGCGGCCCCGGAGCCTGCCAAGGCCCCGCTGTCCCGGAGCCGCCCCCCCCCCCCCCCCCCGCCCCGGGGCCGCCTCGGAAAGACGCCGTCAGGGCTGGCAGATGCTCTGACACCGGGGGGGCCCCCCCCCCCCCCCCCCCCCCCAGAACACGAGTGGGGACACGAGTGGGTGCTGCCCACCTTCTCCCCCCTCGCTCCCGCGGATTCCCCCCCCCGCAGCTCCTGAGGAGTGGGGGGGGGGGTTCAGTGGGGATCCGGAGGTGGGGGGGGGGGGGGGGGTCCGGTGGGGGGGGGCCCGGCGGGGGGGCACTAACGGGGCTCCTCCCACGCAGGTTCATGTGCGCCCACCTCCCCAACCAGGTGCTGGAGAGCATCAGCCTCATCGACACCCCCGGCATCCTCTCGGGGGCCAAGCAGCGCGTCAGCCGGGGTAAGGGCCCCCCCCGCGAGCGGGACACGCGTGGGTGGGGGTGCGGGCCCCCCCACGCTTCCCCCTGCGGGGTCGGGGTTGGAGGTGGGGGGGGCGCGAGTGGGGCTTCGAGCAAGCGTGGGGTGCAAGGTGCAGCGGGGTGTGGGTGGCGCAGTGGGGTGCTGCGGGGGGGGGGGCAAAAGGGTAAGGGGGTGCAAAGCGGGGGGGTGTGGAAGGCGCAGCGGGGGGCGAACGGGGGGGGGCAAAACGAAATGGGGGGTGTGCAAAAGGGAGTGGGGTGTCGATGGGGGTGCCAAGCGGGAGCGGGCGCAGGTGGGGGTGCAAAGCGTAAGGGGGTGAAAACGGGGGGGTGCAAAGCGCCGCGGGGCGCGGGTGGGGGGGTGCGAGCTTTAACGGGGGGGGTGCAAAGCGCAGCGGGGTGCAGGCAGGAGGTGCAACAGGCAGCGGGGTGCCGACGGGGGTGCAAGGCACAGCGGGGTGCAGACGGGGGGGGTGCGAGGTGTAACGGGGTGCAGACGGGGGGGGTGCGAGCACAGCGGGGTGCCAGAGGTGGGGGGGGGGGGGTGCCAACTGTAACGGGGTGCCAACGGAGGTTGCAAAACACGGCGGGGTGCTGCTGGGTGGTGCAAGGCGCAGTGGGTGCCAAGGGTGGGGTAGAGCGGAGGGGGGGGTGCCAGCGGGTGGGGCGAGGCACCGGCGACGGGTGCCAAAGGCGACGCAATGGGTGCTGCCAAGGGTGGGGGGGGTGTGCCAGCGCTCCTCCCGCCCCCCCCCTCTCCCCCCCGCTGCCCCCCAGGGCTGGGATGAGCAACGAGGGGGTCCCGTGGGGCGGGGGGGGGGGGGGGGGGGAAGTGTCTGGGACCCCTTTCTGGAGCTTGGGGGGCTCCCCCCGCATCCCGGGGCCGCTGCCAATTTTCCAGGCCGGCTGTCCCGCTGTGGAGGCCGTGCCCCCCCCCCAGACCCCCCCTCTCTTCCTTCCCCACCCCAAAACCCTCGGCCTCTGCCAAGAGCCCTGGCACCGGCTCCTGAAATGGCCCCATGGCGGGGGGGGGGGGGGGGGGGGGGGCTTGGCTGGAGGAGACCCCCCCTCCCCCGGGCAGGGGGGGCTGGGAAAGGGGGGGGGACACACGACGACACGACTGGAAAAAGGGGGGGTCAGGGCTGGGCTGGGGCTGGGTTGGGGCCAAATTCCTGGCCCGGCGCTCCCCGCTGCGGTATGCACGGGGGGCCGGGGGGGGGGGGCCACGGGTGGGGCCGGGGTCAAGGCCGGGGTCAAGGACGAGGATGGGGTCAAGGTCAGGGGCAGGGGCAGGGATGGGGACGGGAACGGGGACAGAGAGACCTTTCCCAGGGCTCGCCGCTTTTGCCTTTTTTGGTGCTTTTTTCCAGGCTCTTGGGGCCTCCGGCTGCCGGGGGGGGGCAGGGGGGGCCGGGGGGGAGCGGGGCCCTCGCAGAGGGGTGGGGGGGGGCAGGGGTGCAGGGAAGGGGGGGCCGAGCAAGACCCCGTTGGCAGGACCCCACGCCAGGCAGGGACAGCAGGGGCTGGGGTGGGGGTTAGGGGTGGGGTTGGGATTAGGGTTCGGTTTTGGGGTTACGGTTGGGTTTTGGGGTTAGGGTTGGGATTAGGGTTCAGTTTGAGGTTAGGGTTGGGATTAGGGTTGGGTTTGGGGGTTATGGTTGAGATTAGGGTTGGGTTTTGGGGTTAGGGTTGGGATTAGGGTTGGGTTTTGGGGTTACGGTTGAGATTAGGGTTGGGTTTGAGGTTAGGGTTGGGATTAGGGTTGGGTTTGGGGTTAGGGTTAAGATTAGGGTTCGGTTTGAGGTTAGGGTTGGGATTAGGGTTGGGTTTTGGGGTTAGGGTTGAGATTAGGGTTCGGTTTGAGGTTGGGGTTGGGATTAGGGTTGGGTTTGTGGTTGGGGTTAGGATTAGGGCTGGGTTTTGGGGTTAGGGTTGAGATTAGGGTTGAGGTTGGGGTTTGGGTTAGGTTTGAGGTTAGGGTTGGGGTTAGGATCGGGTTTTGGGGTTAGAGTTTGGGGTTAGGGTTGAGATTGGGGTTAGGCTTGAGGTTGGGGTTAGAGTTTGGGTTGGGGCTAGGGTTGAGATTGGGGTTGGGATTAGGTTTAGGGTTTAGGTTGATCTCAGGGTTGGGTTTTGGGGGCCAGGTTTGGGTTCCCCTCCATGCAGACCCCTCCGGGGGCAGCAGGGGTTCATCTGCACCCTGAGCGTGGCAGCACCCCCTTTCCCGGGGTCCCTCAACCCCACGGGCAGCCCAGCCCAGCCCCGGGGGAGCCCCCAATTCCCCCTTTCCCCCTCCCCTCCCAGGCTATGACTTCCCGGCCGTGCTGCAGTGGTTCGCCGAGCGCGTGGACCTCATCATCCTCCTCTTCGACGCCCACAAGCTGGAGATCTCGGATGAGTTCTCCGAGGCCATCCGAGCCCTCAAGGGCAACGAGGACAAGATCCGGGTGGTCCTGAACAAGGCCGACATGGTGGAGACGCAGCAGCTGATGCGCGTCTACGGGGCGCTGATGTGGTCCCTGGGGAAGGTGTTCAACACCCCCGAGGTGCTGCGCGTCTTCATCGGGTCCTTCTGGTCCGAACCGCTCCTCATCGCCGACAACCGGCAGCTCTTTGAGTTGGAGGAGCAGGACTTGTTCCAGGACATCCAGAACCTGCCCCGGAATGCCGCCCTGAGGAAGCTCAATGACCTCGTCAAGCGAGCGCGGCTCGTCAGGGTGAGTGCGGCCGACTGGGTGCATGGGTCCTCTCCATGGCTCCGGTCGGGCCAAGCGGGGACACCAGGACTCCTTGGAGCTCTCCGTGGCTCCGATGGGGCCAAGGGGGGACACCAGGACTCCTTGGAGCTCTCCATGGATCCGGTGGGGCCAAGGGGGGACACCAGGACTCCTTGGAGCTCTCCATGTCTCCGGTGGGGCCAAGAGGGAACACCAGGACTCCTTGGAGCTCTCCATGGCTCTGGTGGGGCCAAGCGGGGACACCAGGACTCCTTGGAGCTCTCCATGTCTCCGGTGGGGCCAAGAGGGAACACCAGGACTCCTTGGAGCTCTCCATGGCTCTGGTGGGGCCAAGCGGGGACACCAGGACTCCTTGGAGCTCTCCATGTCTCCGGTGGGCCAAGGGGGGACACCAGGACTCCTTGGAGCTCTCCATGTCTCCGGTGGGGCCAAGGGGGGACACCAGGACTCCTTGGAGCTCTCCCCGGCTCTGGGAGCAGGAGCGCTGAAGGTTTGGGGTCCCCTCCCTGGCCCCAGGAGGTGGCTCAGGGGTTCCCTCAGCCCCGGTGGCTCCTGGCCATCTCCAACAATGGCCCCGTTGCCAAAAGGGGGGGGGGGGGGACGTCATCGTGCCCCCCCCCCCCGCCCCATCCTGTGCCTGGCTTCCTCGTTAAGGGTTTCCCGTGAGGTAGCGCCTTCCGCCCCTGTGATTACAGAATAATTAACGCGCCCGCCCCAGCCCCCGCTCCCAGGCCAGGTCCCCCCCCCCCCCCCCATTTCGTTCTGAGACCCCCCCAGGATTGCGGGGGGCTGGTTTAGGGCTGGGGGGGGGGGGGGGGACAGGGAGGGAGCTGAAGCAGCCCTATACCCCAGCCCATCACCCTGGCGTCTGGCCACGGGGGTCTGGGGCAGGGGGGGGGCGGAAGGTGGGGTGGGGTGGGGGTGGGGGGTGTTGGCGTTATTCCCCGTCTCCCTCTTCCCCCCCCCTCCCCGCCACCGCCGCCACCGCCGGCCTTATCGCATCCGGCCACCTGCGGCCGCGGGCCTTTGTGCGGCGCATCCGCCGCCCGCGACGCCCCGGGACGGGGACTGGGATGGGGACTGGGACTGGGACTGGGACTGGGACTGGGACAGGGATGGGGACTGGGACGGGGACTGGGATGGGGACGGGGACTGGGACGGGGACTGGGACTGGGACTGGGACTGGGACTGGGACGGGGACTGGGACTGGGACAGGGATGGGGACTGGGACGGGGACTGGGATGGGGATGGGGACTGGGACTGGGACTGGGACTGGGACTGGGACAGGACCACCATGCATGCTGGGATGGGATGGGGACACGGGGACATGGGGATGGGGATGGGATGGGGACGGGGATGGGGACAGACTGGGGATGGAGACGGGACAGGGATGGGGCCAGGATGGGGCCATGTGGTGGGTGGGCACCCAACCCCCCCCACCCCCCCCACCCACCCCCCACCCCCCCACCCGTGGGACCCCCCCCCCCCCCAGTTCCGACTGTCCCACCCGAGGCTCTCGGCTGCAGAGGGGACCCAGGCATCTGTGTTCCCACGCTTCCCCTGTGCCGTGCCGTGCCGTGCCGTGCCGTGCCGTGCCGTCCGCTGCCGGTACCGCACCCAGCCCCCCCCCCCCCCCCGCCCCCCCCACCTTCCTGACCCCCCCTCCCCCCCCGCTTCGCCCCCAGGTCCACGCGCACATCATCAGCCGCCTGAAGAAGGAGATGCCCTCCGTCTTCGGGAAGGACAACAAGAAGAAGCAGCTCATCGCCAAACTGCCGCTCCTCTTCGCCCGCATCCAGCTGGAGCATCACATCCCGCCCGGAGACTTCCCCGACTGCGCCCGCATGCAGGTGGGGACCGGAGCCGGGGTTTGGGAGGGGGTGGGAATGACGACGCCCGTGCCAGGGGGGGATCCGGTGGGATGCTGAACTCCTGTGCCAGGGGATCCGGCGGGATGCTGAGCCCTGTGCCGGCGTTCTGTCAGGATGCTGACCTTCGTGCCAGGGAGTCCAGTGGGATGCTGAGCCCCATGCTGGGATGCTGACCCTTGTGGCGGGGGATCCATTGGGATGCTGAGCCCCGTGCTGGGAAGTCCGGTGGGATGCTGATCCCCGTGCCAGGATGCTGACCCTTGTGGCAGGGGGATCCAGTGGGATGCTGAGCCCCGTGCCGGGGGATGCAGGGGGATGCTGACCCCCGTGCCGGGGAGTCCGGTGGGATGCTGAGCCCCATGTTGGGATGCTGACCCTTGTGCCGGGGGGTCCAGTGGGATGCTGAGCCCCGTGCCGGGGTGTCCAGTGGGATGCTGAGCCCCGTGCCGGGGTGTCCAGTGGGATGCTGAGCCCCGTGCCGAGGAGTCTGATGGAATGCTGACCCCTGTGCCAGGGGATCCATTGGGATGCTGACTCCTGTGCCGGGGGGTCCGGTGGGATGCTGAGCCCCATGCTGGGATGCTGACCCCTGTGCTGGAGAGTCCAGTGGGATGCTGACCCCTGTGCCGGGATGCTGACCCTTGTGCCGGGGGTCCGGTGGGATGCTGAGCCCCGTGCTGGGATGCTGACCCCTGTGCTGGAGAGTCCAGTGGGATGCTGACCCCTGTGCCGGGGGGGTCCGGTGGGATGCTGACCCCTGTGCCGGGATGCTGACCCTTGTGCCGGGGTGTCCAGTGGGATGCTGAGCCCCGTGCCAAGGAGTCTGATGGAATGCTGACCCCTGTGCCAGGGGATCCAGTGGGATGCTGACTCGTGCCGGGGGGTCCGGTGGGATGCTGAGCCCTGTGCTGGGATGCTGACCCACATGTTGGGGGATCTGTCGGATGCTGAGCCCCCTCTCTGT
>NW_026114038.1:65527-102404 GCF_018139145.2 Gymnogyps californianus | reverse complement strand
CATCTCCCACGGCCCTCATTGTGCCTCCGAGTTGCATGGCACAGGAAGGCTGACCCACTTTGGGAATAGGAGCCAGCACAGTGGGTTTAAAGCACCTGTGGAAAGACTGATCATACCCCATCTCCAGAACAAACATTGCTGCATTGAAGAAAGCACTGGATGTACTTGCCCATTTCGTTAGAGACCATTACTGCAGGTGCAAATTCTGGTGGGCAGATCTCCCTGCAGCTCAGCCCCATTGATCCCTTCTGCTTGAAAGAAATCCCCTGTTCCCAGCCCTCCTCAGCCACACCCACCAAAAGGGAAAGGAGGTGACAGCCCTTAAACCAGTTCTGTTGCAGGGCCAAGCTGAGGCAGCCCAACTATCAACCTGAGTAGCCACCATGCAGCAGTTCAGCCCACAGGGAGAGATGGAGCGGACTCAGACTTACCTTGTTCCTCGAAAGGGAGGCAGAGAGCAGGACGGGGCCTGGAGGAGCGCGGCTTTTATGCTGTGTCCCAGAGCCCTGGGGCCACAAACATTCCTTGCTCATGAAGCATCTAACACCTAGTAGTTGCCGCTTGGTCCAGCCTCGCTGATTAAGCCTTGCCCTTTCACCTGAGATTTGTGCTCCCGCTGTACACCCGGGTATACTTCAAATGTGGTGGTATACATACCACCGAACATCAAAACGATTCATCCGTGTCTCAGCTTCATAAGGCCAATCAACCGGAGTCAGGCTAGTGGCAAGGAGATTTTGAGTGGGTTTGCGTAGTATGGATTGCCTTTGTCACTTTGCCTTCTTCATGGTGAGCAGGCCACCAGTCATGGTCAAATTCAGCTATGAGGGACACCTCAAGTCAGCTCTCAAGTGCTTCAGTGCAGGCACTCAGGCTAACCCTGAGAGACATTTCTCCAATGGGTCATCGTAGACACACGGGACGCTGTGAGTTTGTTCAAGCAGAACGTCAAGACTGCACAATCCCATATGGGAGAAGAGACTTGTCTCACCAGGAATGTGCCAAAGCTCAACGGCAAGGAAATTCTGTTGTGGGCTGGAAGGAAGCCCCTGCGGGCAGGATGACGGCCACAAGGACCTTGCTTACACTCATCAGCTCTACCACGGCCTGGTTTTGTGATCAAAGAGATGCCTGCATCCTTCCCTGAATGAGACCCACACCGGAATTGACCTGTTTGCTCAGCAAGTTCATCCCAGAGGCCCAAGGCCTGGATGGCCTGCTTCTGAGGAGAGGCAGGGCAGGAGCCAAAAGCTCACAGCCCTTCTTCCTGGGTCAGGGATGGGGTGGCCCATTCCATGCATTTCAGATTTCAAAGGGACAGTGCATCAGTCTCCCAGAGCACCTGGGAGTCACGGTGATGGAAGAGTTGGGAAAAACCCTGAACTCCAGGCCAACATGAGTCACCCTGTTGGAATTCAGGGGACATGGTGGCCCTGCCTCAGGCAGGCCAGGAATACCAGAGCTCACAGCCTCATTTCTCCAAAAGTTCTGCTTTTGTCAAGGGCATTTCCACACAGTTTAGCACCATTCCCGAAACAACTAGTACTTCTATGCAATCTTGTACTGCTGTGCCTTCCAAGGCCTTGCCTTTTGGTGGCTGCTCCAGGGCCCATGAGACTCAGTGCACCCCAGAATAATGAAGGTTGGAAGGGACCGCTGGAAGTCCTCTGCCTCTGCTCCGAGCAGACCAAACTTCCCAGGTTCCTCAGGAAACTCTAGGCCTTTGTCCGTTGACTTCACTGACACTGTCGGACAGGTCACTGTCTCTCGTGGCTCTTCCAGGGCTGCACTGCAAGCCCTGGGGCTACCAGGAGATGGCAATGGCTCTCACAGCTGAGCCTCCCAGGCCCACAAGTGGCCCACCAGGAGACGACAGTGAGGGTGCCAGCACCAGTGAGGCAGATCCCAGGTATAGGGGTAAGGTCTGCAGATGGGTTGAATGGAGTTGTCGCCGTGGTCCGTTATAATGACCGTCAAGGGATGCCCATCCTCTACCTCATTCTCAGCCAGGTTGTTTCGTCCCATTTTAAAAACCCACCTAAGTTCTAGATTTGATCTGAATGAGCCAAGAGGTGGAGTGGCTCCATGGCACCATGAAGGCACAAGGGCTGGTGTGTGCAAGGAATGCCACCTGCTCTGCATTTCATTTTCATTGCCAGTGACTAGAAACCCCTTCTGAAAGAGAGAGAAAGTCTGTCCCAACACAGCATTCACTGCAAAGCCCAGAGGGAGCCTTCACTCCTAATCCTGTACTTAGGTCCCGTCCACCTCCAGACCTCACCATGGCCCTGGAGTCCTCACCAGGCTGCACCCTCACTGTCGTCTTCTCGTGGCCGCTTGTGGCCTGGGAGGCTCAGCTGTGAGAGCCCCTGGTAAGATGGGACCAGGCTCAAGGCCCTGTCAGGTGAAAGCGTACCTGTTTTGGATAACATGGTGGCGTGGTCATCTCGAAAGGTCCTTGCAATCAAGCTGTGTGATGAAAGCTGAGGGAGGGATCGTTGCCTTCCCTCGGCATGCAGAGCCACGTCTGGATTGGTGATGCCCCAGTTGTGTCCCCAGGGAGAACAGAGGTGCGCATGATCTCTCCTGGAGGGGGGTACTGGCAGAGGATCAGGCAGAACGTAAGGCTGGAGCATATGACGTATGGGGTGAGGCCGAGGACACTAGGTTTTGTGGAACCTGCGGAGATGAGCAAGGTGGGGGGAGGGGATGGAAGTGCTGCTTCTCACCAGCTACAGGAGGTTATGGAAAGGGTGGAGCCCGACTCTCCTGAGAGGTGCACTGCAAAAGGGCAAGAGGCAACAATCACAAGTTGCAACAAGGGAAATACCAGCTGTCTTTTGGGAAAAGGAGTGACAGAGCTCGCGGTGCAGCCCTGGAATAGCTGCTCAAGAGACAGTGACCTCTCTGACAGTGGCAGTGTTCAGGAGTCAACAGCACACGGCCCAGAGCCTGCTGAGGAACCTGGGAAGTTTGGTCTGCTTGGAGCAGTGGACAGGAGCAGAAGACCTCCAGAGGTCCATTCCAACCTTTTTATTCTGGGGTACACTGAGTCACACGAGCCCTTGAGCAACCACCAAAAGGCAAGGCCTTGGAAGACAGCAAATGCAGGAGATTGCATAGAAGCACCAGTTGATTCAGGAATTGCTAAACTGTGTGGAAATGCCCTTGAAAAGCGGAACTTTGGGCTGTGAGCTCTGGTATTCCTGGTCGCCTGAGGCAGGGCCACCGTGTCCCCTGAATTCCACAGCAGGGTGACTCATGTTGGCCTGGAGTTCAGGGTTTTTCCCAACTCTTCCACATCACCGTGACTCCCAGGTGCTCGGAGACTGATGCACTGTCCCTTTGAAATCTGAAATGCATGGAATGGGCCACCCCATCCCTGACCCAGGAAGAAGGGCTTTGAGCTTTTGGCTCCCTGCCCTGCCCTCTCCTCAGAAGCAGGGCCATCCAGGCCTTGGGCCTCTGGGATGAACTTGCTGAGCAATACAGGTCAATTCCGTGGGTCTCATTCAGGGAAGGATGCAGGCATCTCTTTGATCACAAACCAGGCCGTGGTAGAGCCTGATGAGTGTAAGCAAGGTCCTTGTGGCCGTCATCCCTGCCCGCAGGGGGCTTCCTTCCAGCCCACAACAGAATTTCCTTGCCGTTGAGCTTTGGCACATCCCTGGTGAGACGAGTCTCTCCCATATGGATTGTGCAGTCTTGACGTTCTGCTTGAACATACTCACAGTGTCCCGTGTGTCTACGATGACCCATTGAGAAATGTCTCTCAGGTTAGCCTGAGTGCCTGCACTGAAAGCACTTGAGAGCTGACTTGAGGTGTCCCTCATAGCTGAATTTGACCATGACTGGTGGCCGTGCTCACCATGAAGAAGGCAAAGTGACAAAGGCAATCCATACTACGCAAACCCACTCAAAATCTCCTTGCCCACTAGCATGAGACCTCCGAGTTGATTGGCCTTATGAAGCTGAGACATGGATGAATGGTTTTGATGTTCGGTGGAATTTACACCACCATTGATGTATACCCGGGTATACAGCGGGAGCACAAAAATCTCAGGTGGAAGAGGCAAGGGCTTAATCACCAGCGAGGCTGGACCAAGCGGCAACTACTAGGTGTTTAGATGCTTCATGAGCAAGGAATGTTTGTGGCCCCCAGGGCTCTGGGACACAGCATAAAAGCCTGCGCTCCTCCAGGCCCCGCATCCTGCTCTCTTGCCTCCCTTTCCTCGAGGAACAAGGTAAGTCTGAGTCCGCTCCATCTCTCCCTGTAGGCTGAACTGCTGTCATGGTGGCTACTCAGGTTGATACTTGGGCTGCCTCAGCTTGGCCCTGCAACAGAATGGTTTAAGGGCTGTCACCTCCTTTCCCTTTTGGTGTGGCTGAGGAGAGCTGGGAAGAGGGGGTTTTTTAAGCAGAAGGGGATCAATGGGCTGAGCTGCAGGGAGGTCTGCCCACCAGAATTTGCACCTGCAGTAGATGGTCTCTAACGAAATGGCAAGTGCATCCAGTGCTTCTTCAATGCAGCAATGTTTGTTCTGGAGATGGGGTGTGATCTGTCTTTCCACAGGTGCTTTAAACCCACTGTGCTGGCTCCTATTCCCAAAGTGGGTCAGCCTTCCTGTGCCATGCAACTCGAGGGCACAATGAGGGCCGTGGGAGATGCAGGCACACTGGGTGTTCAGAAACCAAATGTGTCCACAGAGAGAGCTGAGAAGAAGAAAGACAGACTGATATTGAGGTTCGTGCTCCCTGCCTGCTCTGTGTTTCAGGTTTGCCTCCCTCTCGAGAGATGTCTTGCTTCAGACCCTGTCCCCCACGCCCCTGTGGCGCCTCTGGCCAACCCCACTTGCAAGCAGCTGCAGTGAGCCCTGTGTCGCCCGCTGCGCTGACTCGACGGTATTCATCGAGGCCTCTCCGGTGGTGGTGACTCTGCCGGGCCCCATCCTCACCTCTTTCCCTCAGAGCACAGCCGTGGGATCCTCTCTGTCCGCTGCTGTTGGGAGCTCCCTCAGCGCCGGGGGGGTTCCCATCTCTTCTGGGGGCTCCCTTGGTCTGGGGGGCTCAGGGCTGTGCCTGCCTCCCCTCCGCTGCAGTCTGAACTGCTGAAGCCGGCAGATCATCCCCTTCGGAGCAGGAAGGAAGACAGGGACCCTGCAGCAGCAGGAGCGTGGCCACGGCTTGCAGACGGGCTGGGTGTCCTCGTCCCACCTGGCAGGAGGGACCTGTGCTCACTGCTCCTCGCTGCATGGCAGGCCTCACCCTGCCCTTCTGACTCTGCTTTGCTCTGAGCTCCTGAGAAAGGGCTCGTTCTCTTCTGCTTTGCTGAACCTCCTGCTGACGGGGGGAGGGTGCCGGAGCTAGGGTCTGGTGTTGGTGGGCTGCGATTGCCACCAGGTAGAGCCAAATGGGAAAAGGCAAGCGCTGTGTGTGGAGCTTGTCCTTGGGAAATGGGCATTCTCTGTGCCTCCCTGAACCCTGCCGCCGTGTTTCTTGGTCTCTGTTCTGTGCCACTACATTTCCTCCTTCTCATTAAAGACTTTGTGCAGCATAGCTGGAGACTCGTGGTGGTTTGTTCTCCCTCAGTTAGCTACCCGCTCTGCAAGGAAGAGCACTGGCTTCTGTCCTGAGCTTACCGCCAGCTGCGGATAGAGCTCCCTGAACGTAGAGCAGAGCACCAAAAAGCCTCAGAGTCCTTGAGCATGTGTCTGTAAGCTAGTGATCACGGCCCTGTGGGCCAGTTGCCAAATTGTTCATTCTGAAAGTTAATACATGCCTTTTGAATTAACTTTTCAGTCCTCTCAATTGTTGTTCACAAAATCATATGAAAACCAGCCATGGCACTTCTCTCTTTCATTGGTGGTGTGGGAGTAAACTCCAGGGCATGGGTTTGGAATGGAAAGGAAAAACACTTCTTTTGCTGGCTGGACGTAGGCAGTGTGACTGCAAGATGGGGTTAGGGTGGGCATTTCAGTAGGGAACTGAGCATGTGCAATCACGATCCCCCTCTTCCTAACTCCACCTACTTGTAGAACTGCTGATGACAGAGTGGGACTCTATAAATACTGTGCTAACACACCCCCCCCTCAACCCCACCATCCAGCTTGGTTTTTGACTGTCAGCACAGCAAAGAACATCATTGCTTTTTTCTTTAAGCAACCCTGGAATCAGAGACTTGAGAAGCTTTGTCCCCTTGAGGTAGAGTCTACTTGTGAGAGGCTCCTTGTGTTTCCCTTGGCCCACAGGCCATAAGCTGCAAGAGAAATGAGGGTGTCTCAGTTCTTAGTTACCAGGAACATCGTTACATCCAGCTCCGGTAAACTTCAGGGTGTCTCTGCAATGCCGGAGCCTGGACAGGGTAGGTCAGCGTCTCCAGTGTGACTTCAGATCAGACAGGCCTTTGAGGCATCACATAAGGAACAGGCCGCCTCCCACCGCCCAGCCAAATTGCATAGCTGGCCTCATGAAGCACAGTCTGTCCCTTGACCACCGCCTAGGCATTCTCGGTCTTCATCTGCACCCTGCCATGGCAGCATGCTTTTCTTGCCAGGTGCAACCAGCAGCAGCAGCAGCAGCAGCAGCAGCAGCAGAGGAGCAGCTCTGTGCCAGGGCTGAAAAGCCTCTCTCCTGGCTCCTGTGCCAGCACCGCAGTGAAGAGTCAAGCCTGGAGGCCTCCCAACAGGCAGAAAGCACTGGTCTGACTTGGACTCAGGGCTGAAAAGCCTCTCTCCTGGCTCCTGTGCCAGCACTGCAGTGAAGAGTCAAGCCTGGAGGCCTCCCAACAGGCAGAAAGCACTGGTCTGACTTGGACTCAAGGCTGCAGGGAGGCGAGAATGCCCAGCTTTCCCCCTTGAAACCCCAGGGGAAAGCTGGGCATTTTTTGAGCAGGAGAGGCTGCCAGCAGAAGGTGGAAGAAACCCTGGAGCCAGGCTGAAGAGACGTCTGTCTGCATTGGCCAGGAATCAAAGCCGGGTCAACTGCTTGGAAGGCAGCTATGCTCGCCACTATTCCACTAACGCACCTGCGTGCAGTGCTGCCTCCTGCTCCTCCAGATCAGAGCCTGGCCGGCCTCCGGCTCCTCCACTTCACAGACAGGCCGGCCTCCTCCCTCCAGCCCCCCGCACACACACTTCCTCAAGCCCCTCCTCATGCTCTCCCTCTCGACTGCGACCACCTCCCACCCTTGCTCTGCATGCAGACAGGCACTGCCAGATGCACCCCCTCACACTG
Organism: Gymnogyps californianus; assembly: GCF_018139145.2. NCBI lineage: Eukaryota > Metazoa > Chordata > Aves > Accipitriformes > Cathartidae > Gymnogyps > Gymnogyps californianus. The sequence continues at coordinate 95,171 of NW_026114038.1, read as the reverse complement.
ACTCACAAACGCCATTTTCCTGCTCCAGAGCCAAAACGGAATCGGAGCCGCCTTCGTCTAGTGATGGAAATGATCGCTTTTGTGGACCCGTTTAATATTTTGGTCCATGCTCAGGAATTTCACAATGCTTGCTAGTGCTGGAAGAAAGCTCTGGACATACCTATTCCACCAAAACAAGCTCTCTCCAGTCTCCCTCTAAGTCATCCACACCTCCCATTTATTCTCCCTTTGCCCCTCCACACTCTTCCTCAGCCCAGCTCTACCTCGCCCTTTCCACAGATCTCTCCCACTCTCACAAACCATTCCCCCTACACACCAACAACCTGCACGGCAGTCATGGTCTTTGTTCAAGGGTTGACACCACCCTACGTCCCCAAGAGGCTGGAGGTGCTGCCAGGAGGTCACCATCTCCCCTGCAGGAGTGTCCTCACCCCAGTGCTCACAGCAGGCTTGGAGTGCCTCAGACTGAAGGCAAAGGGGTCTAATATCCCACCTCACCCTCGTTGTCTCCACGCAGCTGCCTTCCCTTCTTCCCTGGAAGCGGTCGAGACGGCAGCTGGGGAGTGAAACCATCCCCCTGTGGCAGGATATCTCAGATGCGCGGCTGAGGACAAGGCGCTGGGAGTGGAGCATTGCCCTGAAAGTCCCAGGGAGCCGGGTGTCATTGCACAGGGCATGTGATGAGCAGGGCAGAGAGGGCTGGAGCAGGTAGTTGTGGCCGAGTGGTGAAGGCGATGGACTAGAAATCCATTGGGGTTTCCCTGCGCAGGGCCGAATCCTGCCAACTACGGGGCACGCTCCCCTTTTGGGCTCCCTGCAGTTGAGCACGCTGCAGCCATGGGACTCAGCTCCACACTGTACCTGGTGCCCAGGGAGACAGTAAAATCCCCTTGCCTACAGCCCTTGTCCTCCTCCCTCCCCGAGGCACCTGGAGCTGAGCCAGGGACCTCTTGATCTGCAGTGAAATACCTTCCCCTGAGCAACAGCCCCTGCAGCAGGCAGGCTGGGGCCACACTCCCCATGCTCACATCTCCACCCACGTCCCAGCCCCCCATACCGCTTTTGCTTTTGTCTCCTCTGCCTGTTTGCTGCATGCTCTGGCCTGTGGATGGGGCAGGGAACCAGCAACACAAGCCCCAAAATGCAGGCCTCAGCACTGCCACCTCGTCCCTCACCCTCACCAAGAGGCTGTACCAGCTCAGCCTGCCCAGAGCCTTCCTGGGACACCTGGCAGCATTTAAGACTGGCCACCACCCAGTCCGGATGGGCCAGCCCTGCCCTGGGGCGACTGGGAACCACTCCCCCCCCAGCAGTGTTGGGCAGGACAGGAATGGCGCCAGGCACGGAGAGGAGGGGTTTCTCTGGCTCTTTGGCACCCTGCATGGTGGCGGGGGCAGCCCTCGGCTGTTGGGAGCAGCAAGGGCAGGGCTGCGCCAGGAGGGAGGACAAGCCAGGAGCTGGGAGGGAGTGCAGCGCAGCACAGCACGGGCAGGGCAAGGCCCTCGCAGCCGCTGTGAAAGGCAAGGCGTTAACTGCTATACAACTTGCTTAGAGGAACGACACTGCTAGCACTAAGAGCTTTTACCTCAGGGTCAACCTGAAGACCTGAAGAGCCAACCTAAACCGGCTCTCACTGGCTGAGAACATCCCATCCAGATGATGAAACAATAGGAGATTTGTCTTTCAAAAAACCCCAGGTATATCACCAGGGCCAGAAGAGCAATCGACCTGAATCTAGTAGAAAACCCCTCCACCTGCACGGGACATTGGCTTAGAATAATGCAGACTAACACCCCACTGAGCATACGTCCAGACCACCTGCACGGAGAAGCACATGCTGATTTCTCAAGCGATAGTAACTGATTAGCCCCCCCTTAACATCAGTAATTTGACTGGTCGAACAACTTTGTAAACAAACCTAAACCCTGCTTTCCTCTATATCGGGGTCCTCCATGCTGGGGTTGGCGCACTGCTACGTGCACAGGTGAATAGGGAATTCATCCCTGGTTTCTCTGCTAAGCGTCCTTGTCTCCCTCCTCGGCCAGCAAAAGAACTGACTTTTACACCGGCTACAGTCCCGCAGCTCCTGGAGCTGGATTTCTGCAGGGTTGCAGCCCTCCTGAGCTCACTGGAGAGCAGCTCCTCTCCGCCCTGCCAAGCAACAAGGCTGCCCCCTCGCTCCGGGGTTTCCTTCGGTGCCTGCAGAGCCAGCTGGGGTGGTGAAAGAGAAAGTCCCCAGCCGGGTTATGGGCAGGAGCTGTGGGGAGAAGGGCAAGGCAAGGCCCTTGAGCTACCCACCCCAGGCCCAAAGGAGGTGAACTTTGCAGGGAGGCAATTTTCCTGCCCGGGTGAGGGCACAGGAAGGACAAAGGGAAGGAGGCGTGAGTGCTGGCAGTGCCAGGGAGCATCAGGCAGGGCTGTGGGAGGTCCCAGCTGAGGGGCTGGGGGGAGCAGAGTGGCGCAGGCTCTTCTCTCTGGGTGGCCTCCTCACTGGAGGCTTCTTGCTCCTCTGGGGGCTCTGCTCAGCCTGCTGACCAGCTCTTGCTGCAGCCCCAGCTCCTCTAGAAGGAGAAAGGGGCATACCTGTGCTCACTGTTCCACTCTCCCCTACAAAACTCACATTCTGCATGCCTCTCCCCACATACCCTCCAACAACCCTTCTGGGTGGAAGGCATTTCAGGGAGCCAGAGAGTGCATCCTCCTGCTTCAAGCAGGCTCACACCACCTCATCAGTGCTTTGTCCTTTTGGGTCATAAAATACCTTGAGGACAGACATTTCACAGCCTCTCGGCACCTCTGCTCCATGCTTTGGCACCCTCAGGGTGATCATTTTGGTTCGTGTACCCAGTCACAAACTGCCTCTTCAATTTCTGACCACAGCGCTCATCCTCCAGCCATCGCCGTAGCCTCCTTGTAGGCACTGGGAGGCTGCTATTCGATCCCCGCTAAGCATTTTCTTCTCCTAGCTAAGCGAGCCTTGCGTCCTCAGCCTCTCCTCCCAAGGCCAGAGCCCTGGCCCCTGACTATCCTAGGGATCCTCCGCGGAACTTGCTCCAGTTTATCCTCACCTTCCCTTGCTTCCCCAGATAGTGCTTCTTCCCCTTTTTTGGAGATGGGGCAACTTTTCCCTCTCCTTAGTCATCAGCCAGCTCCTCTGCCCTCTGCTCCCGAAGCTGGAGAGCCCCTGAGATGCGTCCTTCCCTCTTTCAGGCCCAGTGGCACATTGTGTAGGTGCCAATCCAGGATGTGGCATTGACCAGCAGGATTTCAACCCAGCAAGTTTCCCTGAACTGGCACTTCCTCACCAGCAAACATGGACAGCACCAGTGGGAAGAGGGGCAGGTGGGAGAAAAGGCCCACCAGTAAGAGGCCAACAGGGACATCGCAGGCTCTGGGGCGTTTCTCTCCGACACTGCTGACAGGACAGAGACATCCGCACGCAATCCCACCACAGGTTGCACGAGCACTGGTGGCATTTTTCAGAAGGACCGCAGTCAGGAAGTAGGAGCCACAGAAGAGGTCTTCCTGGGCACACAGGAAGAGGAAGAGGGGACGTGCACGAGGGGGTATGAGAGTGTGCCGGAGCACGTTGTGATTGAGGGAGATGCTGAAGGAGCTGCTTTGGGTCCTCCTGCCAGCTCTTGCCTCTGCTGAACCTCATCCCCTGCCCTCTCTCTTGGTCGCCTCGTTCGGCAAGGGCAGGAGCTTGGCTAGGAGTGCAAGCGAGAGTAAGGGTATCTGGTTGACGGCCGCTTCGGATGAGCTACAAGGTGAGAAAGAGGAGAGGCACTAACTTAGGCAGGCAGATTGAGAGGCTGTCCAACATGGGGGTGAAGGGAGGCAGCAGCAGAGACGGCAAGTGCAAGCATCGAACGAGCGATCGCTGGGCCATGAAGGTACTCTGTGAGGTCAATGTTGAAGAGGTTAAGCTGGAAACTTCATAAGCAGGTCTAATTAGGCGAAACCAAGATTCTCACAGGTTACCAGCCTGGGTCTTGTAAGAGAGGGCATGCCAGGCTTGCGCAAAGAGCTCTGGCACTCCCTTGAAAGCTCCTGTGAGTAGAGGTGCCCGGTGGCCCTGGAGGAAGGCTGCACTTGGTGATGGCCAGGGAGACGGAGAGACTGCCAGGCTCAGCCAGGAGCCTATGGCTCAGCGAGGGTGGCCACAGGGGAAAGGCAGCATCTGTCCAGGTGGTCCCATGGTGTAATGGTGAGCACTCTGGACTCTGAATCCAGCGATCTGAGTGCAGATCTCAGTGGGACCTCAAGCTTTTGGCTCCCTCAGGGCTTTCCTCAGCATGCTTACACCTTATCCCCTTGCCTTGCTGTTGGGTCAGTTGTTTAATGCCCTCTGATCTTCCTTCCTTTCTGTGCTCCCAGCCCAGGACTGACATCCGTGCCCCTTCTCCTGCCCTGTGCCCACCACACCTCTGCAGCTTTCCTGAGCGCTGGCCCTGTCCCCTCTCTGCTCCTGTGTTCTTGATGGCTGCTGCTGGATGAGGGCATCCAGCAGTGGCTCAGAGAATCACACACACCTGAGGTGGAGATCATGCAGTGCAAGCCGGGCTCAAAGCAGGGTCAAGTCGAGGACGTTTTTCATGGCCTTGCCTGGCTGGATGTTGGACATCTCCCAAGAGGGAGGATCTCCAAGCTCCCTGGGCAACCGTTTCCCATCTTTGCCCACCACTGTGTGTGGCATTCCTTGTCTTTCCAGCCCTGTCCATTGCTTCTTGTTCCATCCATTTCTCTGAGGCTTTTCTGTCTTTCTCTTGCCCGCTTGCTTGGGTTTGGTGTGCTGGTATCAGGCCAGGGAGCTCCACCCACAACTTGCAGTGCCCCATGCATGGGGACAGACTCACTGTCATGGGAGAGAGCAGGTTTCCCACCAGGGCAGGGAGGAGTGAGCGAGCGACCACGTGCTGCCTAGATGCCAGCTTGGCTTAAACCATGACATCCTTGCAGAGGTGTTGGCCAGCTGAGGGGGAGGAGAACAAACCACCACGAGTCTCCAGCTATGCTGCACAAAGTCTTTAATGAGAAGGAGGAAAGGCAGTGGCACAGAACAGAGACCAAGAAACACGGCGGCAGGTTCAGGGAGGCACAGAGAATGGCCCATTTCCCAAGGACAAGCTCCACACACAGCGCTTGCCCTTTTCCCATTTGGCTCTACCTGGTGCAATCGCAGCCCACCAAGAACAGTCCCTAGCTCCGGCACCCTCCCCCCGTCAGCAGGAGGTTCAGCAAAGCAGAAGAGAACGAGCCCTTTCTCAGGAGCTCAGAGCAAAGCAGAGTCAGAAGAGGCAGGGCGAGGCCTGCGTGCAGTGAGGAGCAGTGGCACAGGTCTCTCCTGCCAGGTGGGACGAGGACACCCAGCCCATCTGCAAGCCGTGGCCACGCTCCTGCTGCTGCAGGGTCCTTGTCTTCCTTCCCGCTCCAAAGGGGATGATCTGCCGGTTTCAGCAGTTCAGACTGCAGCGGAGGGGAGGCAGGCACAGCCCTGAGCCCCCCAGACCAAGGGAGCCCCCAGAAGAGATGGGAACCCCCCGGCGCTGAGGGAGCTCCCAACAGCAGCGGACAGAGAGGATCCACGGCTGTGCTCTGAGGGAAAGAGGTGAGGATGGGGCCCGGCAGGGTCACCACCACCGGAGAGGCCTCGATGAATACCGTCGAGTCAGCGCAGCGGGCAACACAGGGCTCACTGCAGCTGCTTGCAAGTGGGGTTGGGCCAGAGGCGCCGCAGGGGCGTGGGGGACAGGGTCTGAAGCAAGACATCTCTCAGGGAGGGAGGCAAAGCTGAAACACAGAGCAGGCAGGGAGCACGAACCTCAATATCAGTCTGTCCTTCTTCTTCTCAGCTCTCTCCGTGGACACACTTTGGTTTCTGAACACCCAGTGTGCCTACATCTCCCACGGCCCTCATTGTGCCCCCGAGTTGCATGGCACAGGAAGGCTGACCCACTTTGGGAATAGGAGCCAGCACAGTGGGTTTAAAGCACCTGTGGCAAGACAGATCACACCCCATCTCCAGAACAAACATTGCTGCATTGAAGAAGCACTGGATGCACTTGCCCATTTCGTTAGAGACCATCTACTGCAGGTGCAAATTCTGGTGGGCAGACCTCCCTGCAGCTCAGCCCCATTGATCCCTTCTGCTTGAAAGAAACCCCTGTTCCCACCTCTCCCAGCCACGCCCACCAAAAGGGAAAGGGGTGACAGCCCTTAAACCATTCTGTTGCAGGGCCAAGCTGAGGCAGCCCAAGTATCAACCTGAGTAGCCACCATGACAGCAGTTCAGCCCACAGGGAGAGATGGAGCGGACTCAGGCTTACCTTGTTCCTCGAGGAAAGGGAGGCAAGAGTGGAGGATGCGGAGCCTGGAGGAGCGCGGGCTTTTATGCTGTGTCCCAGAGCCTGGGGGCCACAAACATTCCTTGCTCATGAAGCATCTAAACACCTAGTAGTTCCTGCTTGCGAAGACCTCGCTGGTGATTAAGCCCTTGCCTCTTTCACCTGAAATGTTGTGCTCCCGCTGTATACCACCGAACATCAAAATGATTCATCTTCGTCTCCGCTTCATAAGGCCAATCAACTCGGAGGTCTCAGGCTAGTGGGCAAGGAGATTTTGAGTGGGTTTGCATAGTTTGGATTGCCTTTGTCACTTTGCCTTCTTCATGGTGAGCACGGCCACCAGTCATGGTCAAATTCAGCTATGAGGGACACCTCAAGTCAGCTCTCAAGTGCCTTCAGTGCAGGCACTCAGGCTAACCCTGAGAGACATTTCTCCAATGGGTCATCGTAGACACACGGGACACTGTAAGTTCAAGCAGAATGTCAAGACTGCACAATTCCATACGGGAGAAGAGACTCGTCTCACCAGGGATGTGCCAAAGCTCAACGGCAAGGAAATTCTGTTGTGGGCTGGAAGGAAGCCCCCTGCGGGCAGGAGTGACAGCCACGAGGATGATCAGAGATGCCTGCATCCTTCCCTGAATGAGACCCACACCGGAATTGACCTGTTTGCTCAGCAAGTTCATCCCAGAGGCCCAAGGCCTGGATGGCCTGCTTCTGAGGAGAGGTCAGGGCAGGGAGCCAAAAGCTCACAGCCCTTCTTCCTGGGTCAGGGATGGGGTGGCCCATTCCATGCATTTCAGATTTCAAAGGGACAGTGCATCAGTCTCCCAGAGCACCTGGGAGTCACGGTGATGTGGAAGAGTTGGGAAAAACCCTGAACTGCAGGCCAACATGAGTCACCCTGCTGTGGAATTCAGGGGACACGGTGGCCCTGCCTCAGGCAGGCCAGGAATACCAGAGCTCACAGCCTCATTTCTCCAAAAGTTCTGCTTTTGTCAAGGGCATTTCCACACAGTTTAGCACCATTCCCGAAACAACTAGTACTTCTATGCAATCTTGTACTGCTGCTGCCTTCCAAGGCCTTGCCTTTTGGTGGCTGCTCCAGGGCCCATGAGACTCAGTGCACCCCAGAATAATGAAGGTTGGAAGGGACCGCTGGAAGTCCTCTGCCTCTGCTCCGAGCAGACCAAACTTCCCAGTTTCCTCAGGAAACTCTAGGCCTTGTCCTGTTGACTTCTGAACATTGCCGCTGACGGTCAGGTTCTCTGTCTCTCATGCAGCTCTTCCAGGGCTGCACTGCAAGCCCTGGGGGTTACCAGGAGATGGCAGTGGCTCTCACAGCTGAGCCTCCCAGGCCACAAGTGGCCCACCAGGAGACGACAGTGAGGGTGCCAGCACTGGTGAGCAGATCCCAGGGTATAGGGTAAGGTCTGCAGATGGGTTGAATGGAAGTTGTCGTGTGGTCCGTATAATGACACATCAAGGATGCCCACTCCTCTACCTCATTCTCAGCCGGTTGTTTCGTCCCACTTTTAAAACTTACCTAGTTGTAAGTTTGATCTCAATGAGCCAAGAGGTCGGAGTGGGCTCCATAGTACCATGAAGAGCACAAGGGCTGGTGTGTGCAAGGAATGCCACCTGCTCTGCATTTCATTTTCATGCCAGTGACTAGAAACCCCTTCTGGAAAGAGGAGAGAAAATCTGTCCCAACACAGCTTTCACTGCAAAGCCCAGAGGGAGCCTTCACTCCTAATCTTGATTCTTAGTTCCCGTCCACCTCCAGACCTCACCCCATGGCCCTGGGAGCTCCTCACCAGTGCTAGCACCCTCACTGTCGTCTCCTCGTGGCCCACTTGTGGGCCTGGGAGGCTCAGCTGTGAGAACCCCTGGCTGGTAAGATGGGACCAGGCCTCAAGGCCCTGCTCAGGTGAAAGCGTACCTGTTTGGTGGATACATGGTTGGCGTGGGTCATCTCGAAAGGTCCTTTGCAACTCAAGCTGTGTGATGAAAGCTGAGGGGAGGGATCGTTGCCCTTCCCTCGGCACTGCAGAGGCCATGTCTGGATTGGTGTGCCCCAGTTTGTGTCCCCAGGGACACCAGGGACGAGAGGTGGCGATGATCTCTCCTGGAGGGGGGTACTGGCAGAGGATCAGGCAGAACGTAAGGGCTGGAGCATATGACGTATGGGGTGAGGCCGAGGACACGAGGTTTGTGGAACCTGGTGGAGATGAGCAAGGTGGGGAGGAGGGATGGAAGTGCTGTCTCCCACCAGCTACAGGAGGTTATGGAAAGGGTGGAGCCCGACTCTCCTGAGAGGTGCACTGCAAAAGGGCAAGAGGCAACAATCACAAGTTGCAACAAGGGAAATACCAGCTGTCTTTTGGGGAAAAGAAGGGACAGAGCTCACGGTGCAGCCCTGGAAGAGCTGCTCAAGAGACAGTGACCTCTCTGACAGTGGCAGAGTTCAGGAGTCAACAGCACAAGGCCCAGAGCCTGCTGAGGAACCTGGGAAGTTTGGTCTGCTTGGAGCAGTGGACAGGAGCAGAAGACCTCCAGAGGTCCATTCCAACCTTTGTTATTCTGGGGTACACTGAGTCACACGAGCCCTTGAGCAACCACCAAAAGGCAAGGCCTTGGAAGACAGCAAATGCAGGAGATTGCATAGAAGCACCAGTTGATTCAGGAATGGTGCTAAACTGTGTGGAAATGCCCTTGACAAAAGCGGAACTTTTGGAGAAATGAGGCTGTGAGCTCTGGTATTCCTGGTCCGCCTGAGGCAGGGCCACCGTGTCCCCTGAATTCCACAGCAGGGTGACTCATGTTGGCCTGGAGTTCAGGGTTTTTCCCAACTCTTCCACATCACCGTGACTCCCAGGTGCTCTGGGAGACTGATGCACTGTCCCTTTGAAATCTGAAATGCATGGAATGGGCCACCCCATCCCTGACCCAGGACGAAGGGCTGTGAGCTTTTGGCTCCCTGCCCTGCCCTCTCCTCAGAAGCAGGCCATCCAGGCCTTGGGCCTCTGGGATGAACTTGCTGAGCAATACAGGTCAATTCCGGTGTGGGTCTCATTCAGGGAAGGATGCAGGCATCTCTTTGATCACAAAACCAGGCCGTGGTAGAGCCTGATGAGTGTAAGCAAGGTCCTTGTGGCCGTCATCCCTGCCCGCAGGGGGCTTCCTTCCAGCCCACAACAGAATTTCCTTGCCGTTGAGCTTTGGCACATCCCTGGTGAGACAAGTCTCTTCCCCCATATGGGATTGTGCAGTCTTGACGTTCTGCTTGAACATACTCACAGTGTCCCGTGTGTCTACGATGACCCATTGGAGAAATGTCTCTCAGGGTTAGCCTGAGTGCCTGCACTGAAAGCACTTGAGAGCTGACTTGAGGTGTCCCTCATAGCTGAATTTGACCATGACTGGTGGCCGTGCTCACCATGAAGAAGGCAAAGTGACAAAGGCAATCCATACTACGCAAACCCACTCAAAATCTCCTTGCCCACTAGCATGAGACCTCCGAGTTGATTGGCCTTATGAAGCTGAGACATGGATGAATGGTTTTGATGTTCGGTGGAATTTATACCACCACCATTTGATGTATACCCGGTGGTATACAGCGGGAGCACAAAATCTCAGGTGGAAGAGGCAAGGGCTTAATCACCAGCGAGGCTGGACCAAGCGGCAACTACTAGGTGTTTAGATGCTTCATGAGCAAGGAATGTTTGTGGCCCCCCAGGGCTCTGGGACACAGCATAAAAGCCCGCGCTCCTCCAGGCCCCGCATCCTGCTCTCTTGCCTCCCTTTCCTCGAGGAACAAGGTAAGTCTGAGTCCGCTCCATCTCTCCCTGTAGGCTGAACTGCTGTCATGGTGGCTACTCAGGTTGATACTTGGGCTGCCTCAGCTTGGCCCTGCAACAGAATGGTTTAAGGGCTGTCACCTCCTTTCCCTTTTGGTGGGGTGGCTGAGGAGAGCTGGGAAGAGGGGGTTTCTTTTAAGCAGAAGGGGATCAATGGGGCTGAGCTGCAGGGAGGTCTGCCCACCAGAATTTGCACCTGCAGTAGATGGTCTCTAACGAAATGGGCAAGTGCATCCAGTGCCTTCTTCAATGCAGCAATGTTTGTTCTGGAGATGGGGTGTGATCTGTCTTGCCACAGGTGCTTTAAACCCACTGTGCTGGCTCCTATTCCCAAAGTGGGTCAGCCTTCCTGTGCCATGCAACTTGGAGGGCACAATGAGGGCCGTGGGAGATGTAGGCACACTGGGTGTTCAGAAACCAAAGTGTGTCCACGGAGAGAGATGAGGAGAAGAAAGACAGACTGATATTGAGGTTCGTGCTCCCTGCCTGCTCTGTGTTTCAGGTTTGCCTCCCTCTCCGAGAGATGTCTTGCTTCAGACCCTGTCCCCCACGCCCCTGTGGCGCCTCTGGCGCAACCCCACTTGCAAGCAGCTGCAGTGAGCCCTGTGTCGCCCGCTGCGCTGACTCGACGGTATTCATCGAGGCCTCCCGGTGGTGGTGACCCTGCCGGGCCCCATCCTCACCTCTTTCCCTCAGAGCACAGCCGTGGGATCCTCTCTGTCCGCTGCTGTTGGGAGCTCCCTCAGCGCCGGGGGGGTTCCCATCTCTTCTGGGGGCTCCCTTGGTCTGGGGGGCTCAGGGCTGTGCCTGCCTCCCCTCCGCTGCAGTCTGAACTGCTGAAGCCGGCAGATCATCCCCTTCGGAGCAGGAAGGAAGACAGGGACCCTGCAGCAGCAGGAGCGTGGCCACGGCTTGCAGACGGGCTGGGTGTCTTCGTCCCACCTGGCAGGAGGGACCTGTGCTCACTGCTCCTCACTGCATCGCAGGCCTCGCCCTGCCTCTTCTGACTCTGCTTTGCTCTGAGCTCCTCGAGAAAGGGCTCGTTCTCTTCTGCTTTGCTGAACCTCCTGCTGACGGGGGGAGGGTGCCGGAGCTAGGGACTGGTGTTGGTGGGCTGCGATTGCCACCAGGTAGAGCCAATGGGAAAAGGCAAGCGCTGTGTGTGGAGCTTGTCCTTGGGAAATGGGCCATTCTCTGTGCCTCCCTGAACCCTGCCGCCGTGTTTCTTGGTCTCTGTTCTGTGCCACTGCCTTTCCTCCTTCTCATTAAAGACTTTGTGCAGCATAGCTGGAGACTCGTGGTGGTTTGTTCTCCCTCAGTTAGCTACCCGCTCTGCAAGGAAGAGCACTGGCTTCTGTCCTGAGCTTACCGCCAGCTGCGGATAGAGCTCCCTGAACGTAGAGCAGAGCACCAAAAAGCCTCAGAGTCCTTGAGCATGTGTCTGTAAGCTAGTGATCACGGCCCTGTGGGCCAGTTGCCAAATTGTTCATTCTGAAAGTTAATACATGCCTTTTGAATTAACTTTTCAGTCCTCTCAATTGTTGTTCACAAAATCATATGAAAACCAGCCATGGCACTTCTCTCTTTCATTGGTGGTGTGGGAGTAAACTCCAGGGCATGGGTTTGGAATGGAAAGGAGAAAAACACTTCTTTTGCTGGCTGGACGTAGGCAGTGTGACTGCAAGATGGGGTTAGGGTGGGCATTTCAGTAGGGAACTGAGCATGTGCAATCACGGTCCCCCTCTTCCTAACTCCACCTACTTGTAGAACTGCTGATGACAGATAGGACTCTATAAATACTGTGCTAACACACCCCCCCGCCCTCAACCCCACCATCCAGCTTGGTTTTTGACTGTCAGCACAGCAAAGAACATCATTGCTTTTTTCTTTAAGCAACCCTGGAATCAGAGACTTGAGAAGCTTTGTCCCTTGAGGTAGAGTCTACTTGTGAGAGGCTCCTTGTGTTTCCCTTGGCCCACAGGCCATAAGCTGCAAGAGAAATGAGGGTGTCTCAGTTCTTAGTTACCAGGAACATCGTTACATCCAGCTCCGGTAAACTTCAGGGTGTCTCTGCAATGCCGGAGCCTGGACAGGGTAGGTCAGCGTCTCCAGTGTGACTTCAGATCAGACAGGCCTTTGAGGCATCACATAAGGAACAGGCCGCCTCCCACCGCCCAGCCAAATTGCATAGCTGGCCTCATGAAGCACAGTCTGTCCCTTGACCACCGCCTAGGCATTCTCGGTCTTCATCTGCACCCTGCCATGGCAGCATGCTTTTCTTGCCAGGTGCAACCAGCAGCAGCAGCAGCAGCAGCAGCAGCAGCAGGAGGAGCAGCTCTGTGCCAGGGCTGAAAAGCCTCTCTCCTGGCTCCTGTGCCAGCACCGCAGTGAAGAGTCAAGCCTGGAGGCCTCCCAACAGGCAGAAAGCACTGGTCTGACTTGGACTCAGGGCTGAAAAGCCTCTCTCCTGGCTCCTGTGCCAGCACTGCAGTGAAGAGTCAAGCCTGGAGGCCTCCCAACAGGCAGAAAGCACTGGTCTGACTTGGACTCAAGGCTGCAGGGAGGCGAGAATGCCCAGCTTTCCCCCTTGAAACCCCAGGGGAAAGCTGGGCATTTTTTGAGCAGGAGAGGCTGCCAGCAGAAGGTGGAAGAAACCCTGGAGCCAGGCTGAAGAGACGTCTGTCTGCATTGGCCAGGAATCAAAGCCGGGTCAACTGCTTGGAAGGCAGCTATGCTCGCCACTATTCCACTAACGCACCTGCGTGCAGTGCTGCCTCCTGCTCCTCCAGATCAGAGCCTGGCCGGCCTCCGGCTCCTCCACTTCACAGACAGGCCGGCCTCCTCCCTCCAGCCCCCCGCACACACACTTCCTCAAGCCCCTCCTCATGCTCTCCCTCTCGACTGCGACCACCTCCCACCCTTGCTCTGCATGCAGACAGGCACTGCCAGATGCACCCCCTCCACACTGACTCACAAACGCCATTTTCCTGCTCCAGAGCCAAAACGGAATCGGAGCCGCCTTCGTCTAGTGATGGAAATGATCGCTTTTGTGGACCCGTTTAATATTTTGGTCCATGCTCAGGAATTTCACAATGCTTGCTAGTGCTGGAAGAAAGCTCTGGACATACCTATTCCACCAAAACAAGCTCTCTCCAGTCTCCCTCTAAGTCATCCACACCTCCCATTTATTCTCCCTTTGCCCCTCCACACTCTTCCTCAGCCCAGCTCTACCTCGCCCTTTCCACAGATCTCTCCCACTCTCACAAACCATTCCCCCTACACACCAACAACCTGCACGGCAGTCATGGTCTTTGTTCAAGGGTTGACACCACCCTACGTCCCCAAGAGGCTGGAGGTGCTGCCAGGAGGTCACCATCTCCCCTGCAGGAGTGTCCTCACCCCAGTGCTCACAGCAGGCTTGGAGTGCCTCAGACTGAGAGGCAAAGTGGGGTCTAATATCCCACCTCACCCTCGTTGTCTCCACGCAGCTGCCTTCCCTTCTTCCCTGGAAGCGGTCGAGACGGCAGCTGGGGAGTGAAACCATCCCCCCGTGGCAGGATATCTCAGATGCGCGGCTGAGGACAAGGCGCTGGAGTGGAGCATTGCCCTGAAAGTCCCAGGGAGCCGGGTGTCATTGCACAGGCATGTGATGAGCAGGGCAGAGAGGGCTGGAGCAGGTAGTTGTGGCCGAGTGGTGAAGGCGATGGACTAGAAATCCATTGGGGTTTCCCTGCGCAGGGCCGAATCCTGCCAACTACGGGGCACGCTCCCCTTTTGGGCTCCCTGCAGTTGAGCACGCTGCAGCCATGGGACTCAGCTCCACACTGTACCTGGTGCCCAGGGAGACAGTAAAATCCCCTTGCCTACAGCCCTTGTCCTCCTCCCTCCCCGAGGCACCTGGAGCTGAGCCAGGGACCTCTTGATCTGCAGTGAAATACCTTCCCCTGAGCAACAGCCCCTGCAGCAGGCAGCTGGGGCCACACTCCCCATGCTCACATCTCCACCCACGTCCAGCCCTCCCCATTACCGCTTTTGCTTTTGTCTCCTCTGCCTGTTTGCTGCATGCTCTGGCCTGTGGATGGGGCAGGGAACCAGCAAACACAAGCCCCAAAATGCAGGCCTCAGCACTGCCACCTCGTCCCTCACCCTCACCAAGAGGCTGTACCAGCTCAGCCTGCCCAGAGCCTTCCTGGGACACCTGGCAGCATTTAAGACTGGCCACCACCCAGTCCGGATGGGCCAGCCCTGCCCTGGGGCGACTGGGAACCACCTCCCCCCCCAGCAGTGTTGGGCAGGACAGGAATGGCGCCAGGCACGGAGAGGAGGGGTTTCTCTGGCTCTTTGGCACCCTGCATGGTGGCGGGGGCAGCCCTCGGCTGTTGGGGAGCAGCAAGGGCAGGGCTGCGCCAGGAGGGAGGACAAGCCAGGAGCTGGGAGGAGTGCAGCGCAGCACAGCACGGGCAGGGCAAGGCCCTCGCAGCCGCTGTGAAAGGCAAGGCGTTAACTGCTATACAACTTGCTTAGAGGAACGAACACTGCCTAGCACTAAGAGCTTTTACCTCAGGGTCAACCTGAAGACCTGAAGAGCCAACCTAAACCGGCTCTCACTGGCTGAGAACATCCCATCCAGATGATGAAACAATAGGAGATTAGTCTTTCAAAAAAAACCCCAGGTATATCACCAGGGCCAGAAGAGCAATCGACCTGAATCTAGTAGAAAACCCCTCCACCTGCACGGGACATTGGCTTAGAATAATGCAGACTAACACCCCACTGAGCATACGTCCAGACCACCTGCACGGGAGAAGCACATGCTGATTTCTCAAGCGATAGTAACTGATTAGCCCACCCCTTAACATCAGTAATTTGACTGGTCGACACAACTGTTTGTAAACAAACCTAAACCCTGCTTTCCTCTATATCGGGGTCCTCCATGCTGGGTTGGCGCACTGCTACGTGCACAGGTGAAATAGGAGAATTCATTCCCCTGGTAATTCTCTGCTAAGCGTCCTTGTCTCCCTCCTCGGCCAGCAAAGAACTGACTTTTACACCGGCTACAGTCCCGCAGCCTCCTGGGAGCTGGATTTCTGGGCAGGGTTGCAGCCCTCCTGAGCTCACTGGAGAGCAGCTCCTCTCCGCCCTGCCAAGCAACAAGGCTGCCCCCTCGCTCCGGGGTTTCCTTCGGTGCCTGCAGAGCCAGCTGGGGTGGTGAAAGAGAAAGTCCCCACCAGGGTTATGGGCAGGAGCTGTGGGGAGAAGGGCAAGGCAAGGCCCTTGAGCTACCCACCCCAGGCCCAAAGGAGGTGAACTTTGCAGGGAGGCAATTTTCCTGCCCGGGTGAGGGCACAGGAAGGACAAAGGGAAGGAGGCGTGAGTGCTGGCAGTGCCAGGGAGCATCAGGCAGGGCTGTGGGAGGTCCCAGCTGAGGGGCTGGGGGAGCAGAGTGGCGCAGGCTCTTCTCTCTGGGTGGCCTCCTCACTGGAGGCTTCTTGCTCCTCTGGGGCTCTGCTCAGCCTGCTGACCAGCTCTTGCTGCAGCCCCAGCTCCTCTAGAAGGAGAAAGGGGCATACCTGTGCTCACTGTTCCACTCTCCCCTACAAAACTCACATTCTGCATGCCTCTCCCCACATACCCTCCAACAACCCTTCTGGGTGGAAGGCATTTCAGGGAGCCAGAGAGTGCATCCTCCTGCTTCAAGCAGGCTCACACCACCTCATCAGTGCTTTGTCCTTTTGGGTCATAAAATACCTTGAGGACAGACATTTCACAGCCTCTCGGCACCTCTGCTCCATGCTTTGGCACCCTCAGGGTGATCATTTTGGTTCGTGTACCCAGTCACAAACTGCCTCTTCAATTTCTGACCACAGCGCTCATCCTCCAGCCATCGCCGTAGCCTCCTTGTAGGCACTGGGAGGCTGCTATTCGATCCCCGCTAAGCATTTTCTTCTCCTAGCTAAGCGAGCCTTGCGTCCTCAGCCTCTCCTCCCAAGGCCAGAGCCCCTGGCCCCTGACTATCCTAGGGATCCTCCGCGGAACTTGCTCCAGTTTATCCTCACCTTCCCTTGCTTCCCCAGATAGTGCTTCTTCCCCTTTTTTGGAGATGGGGCAACTTTTCCCTCTCCTTAGTCATCAGCCAGCTCCTCTGCCCTCTGCTCCCGAAGCTGGAGAGCCCCTGAGATGCGTCCTTCCCTCTTTCAGGCCCAGTGGCACATTGTGTAGGTGCCAGTCCAGGATGTGGCATTGACCAGCAGGATTTCAACCCAGCAAGTTTCCCTGAACTGGCACTTCCTCACCAGCAAACATGGACAGCACCAGTGGGAAGAGGGCAGGTGGGAGAAAAGGCCCACCAGTAAGAGGCCAACAGGGACATCGCAGGCTCTGGGGCGTTTCTCTCCGACACTGCTGACAGGACAGAGACATCCTCACGCAATCCCACCACAGGTTGCACGAGCACTGGTGGCATTTTTCAGAAGGACCGCAGTCAGGAAGTAGGAGCCACAGAAGAGGTCTTCCTGGGCACACAGGAAGAGGAAGAGGGGACGTGCACGAGGGGGTATGAGAGTGTGCCGGAGCACGTTGTGATTGAGGGAGATGCTGAAGGAGCTGCTTTGGGTCCTCCTGCCAGCTCTTGCCTCTGCTGAACCTCATCCCCTGCCCTCTCTCTTGGTCGCCTCGTTCGGCAAGGGCAGGAGCTTGGCTAGGAGTGCAAGCGAGAGTAAGGGTATCTGGTTGACGGCCGCTTCGGATGAGCTACAAGGTGAGAAAGAGGAGAGGCACTAACTTAGGCAGGCAGATTGAGAGGCTGTCCAACATGGGGTGAAGGGAGGCAGCAGCAGAGACGGCAAGTGCAAGCATCGAACGAGCGATCGCTGGGCCATGAAGGTACTCTGTGAGGTCCAATGTTGAAGAGGTTAAGCTGGAAACTTCATAAGCAGGTCTAATTAGGCGAAACCAAGATTCTCACAGGTTACCAGCCTGGGTCTTGTAAGAGAGGGCATGCCAGGCTTGCGCAAAGAGCTCTGGCACTCCCTTGAAAGCTCCTGTGAGTAGAGGGTGCCCGGTGGCCCTGGAGGAAGGCTGCACTTGGTGATGGCCAGGGAGACGGAGAGACTGCCAGGCTCAGCCAGGAGCCTATGGCTCAGCGAGGGTGGCCACAGGGGAAAGGCAGCATCTGTCCAGGTGGTCCCATGGTGTAATGGTGAGCACTCTGGACTCTGAATCCAGCGATCTGAGTGCAGATCTCAGTGGGACCTCAAGCTTTTGGCTCCCTCAGGGCTTTCCTCAGCATGCTTACACCTTATCCCCTTGCCTTGCTGTTGGGTCAGTTGTTTAATGCCCTCTGATCTTCCTTCCTTTCTGTGCTCCCAGCCCACGGACTGACATCCGTGCCCCTTCTCCTGCCCTGTGCCCACCACACCTCTGCAGCTTTCCTAAGCGCTGGCTCCTGTCCCCTCTCTGCTCCTGTGTTCTTGATGGCTGCTGCTGGATGAGGGCATCCAGCAGTGGCTCAGAGAATCACACATCACCTGAGGTGGAGATCATGCAGTGCAAGCCGGGCTCAAAGCAGGGTCAAGTCGAGGACGTTTTTCATGGCCTTGCCTGGCTGGATGTTGGACATCTCCCAAGAGGGAGGATCTCCAAGCTCCCTGGGCAACCGTTTCCCATCTTTGCCCACCACTGTGTGTGGCATTCCTTGTCTTTCCAGCCCTGTCCATTGCTTCTTGTTCCATCCATTTCTCTGAGGCTTTTCTGTCTTTCTCTTGCCCGCTTGCTTGGGTTTGGTGTGCTGGTATCAGGCCAGGGAGCTCCACCCACAACTTGCAGTGCCCCATGCATGGGGACAGACTCACTGTCATGGGAGAGAGCAGGTTTTCCCACCAGGGCAGGGAGGAGTGAGCGAGCGACCACGTGCTGCCTAGATGCCAGCTTGGCTTAAACCATGACATCCTTGCAGAGGTGTTGGCCAGCTGAGGGGGGAGGAGAACAAACCACCACGAGTCTCCAGCTATGCTGCACAAAGTCTTTAATGAGAAGGAGGAAAGGCAGTGGCACAGAACAGAGACCAAGAAACACGGCGGCAGGGTTCAGGGAGGCACAGAGAATGGCCCATTTCCCAAGGACAAGCTCCACACACAGCGCTTGCCTTTTCCCATTTGGCTCTACCTGGTGGCAATCGCAGCCACCAAGAACAGTCCCTAGCTCCGGCACCCTCCCCCCGTCAGCAGGAGGCTCAGCAAAGCAGAAGAGAACGAGCCCTTTCTCAAGGAGCTCAGAGCAAAGCAGAGTCAGAAGAGGCAGGGCGAGGCCTGCAGTGCAGTGAGGAGCAGTGAGCACAGGTCTCTCCTGCCAGGTGGGACGAGGACACCCAGCCCATCTGCAAGCCGTGGCCACGCTCCTGCTGCTGCAGGGTCCTTGTCTTCCTTCCCGCTCCAAAGGGATGATCTGCCGGTTTCAGCAGTTCAGACTGCAGCGGAGGGGAGGCAGGCACAGCCCTGAGCCCCCCAGACCAAGGGAGCCCCCAGAAGAGATGGGAACCCCCCCGGCGCTGAGGGAGCTCCCAACAGCAGCGGACAGAGAGGATCCCACGGCTGTGCTCTGAGGGAAAGAGGTGAGGATGGGGCCCGGCAGGGTCACCACCACCGGAGAGGCCTCGATGAATACCGTCGAGTCAGCGCAGCGGGCAACACAGGGCTCACTGCAGCTGCTTGCAAGTGGGGTTGGGCCAGAGGCGCCGCAGGGGCGTGGGGGACAGGGTCTGAAGCAAGACATCTCTCAGGGAGGGAGGCAAAGCTGAAACACAGAGCAGGCAGGGAGCACGAACCTCAATATCAGTCTGTCCTTCTTCTTCTCAGCTCTCTCCGTGGACACACTTTGGTTTCTGAACACCCAGTGTGCCTACATCTCCCACGGCCCTCATTGTGCCCCCCGAGTTGCATGGCACAGGAAGGCTGACCCACTTTGGGAATAGGAGCCAGCACAGTGGGTTTAAAGCACCTGTGGCAAGACAGATCACACCCCATCTCCAGAACAAACATTGCTGCATTGAAGAAGGCACTGGATGCACTTGCCATTTCGTTAGAGACCATCTACTGCAGGTGCAAATTCTGGTGGGCAGACCTCCCTGCAGCTCAGCCCCATTGATCCCCTTCTGCTTGAAAGAAACCCCTGTTCCCACCTCTCCCCAGCCACGCCCACCAAAAGGGAAAGGGGTGACAGCCCTTAAACCATTCTGTTGCAGGGCCAAGCTGAGGCAGCCCAAGTATCAACCTGAGTAGCCACCATGACAGCAGTTCAGCCCACAGGGAGAGATGGAGCGGACTCAGGCTTACCTTGTTCCTCGAGGAAAGGGAGGCAAGAGTGGAGGATGCGGAGCCTGGAGGAGCGCGGGCTTTTATGCTGTGTCCCAGAGCCCTGGGGGGCCACAAACATTCCTTGCTCATGAAGCATCTAAACACCTAGTAGTTCCTGCTTGCGAAGACCTCGCTGGTGATTAAGCCCTTGCCTCTTTCACCTGAAATGTTGTGCTCCCGCTGTATACCACCGAACATCAAAATGATTCATCTTCGTCTCCGCTTCATAAGGCCAATCAACTCGGAGGTCTCAGGCTAGTGGGCAAGGAGATTTTGAGTGGGTTTGCATAGTTTGGATTGCCTTTGTCACTTTGCCTTCTTCATGGTGAGCACGGCCACCAGTCATGGTCAAATTCAGCTATGAGGGACACCTCAAGTCAGCTCTCAAGTGCCTTCAGTGCAGGCACTCAGGCTAACCCTGAGAGACATTTCTCCAATGGGTCATCGTAGACACACGGGACACTGTAAGTTCAAGCAGAATGTCAAGACTGCACAATTCCATACGGGAGAAGAGACTCGTCTCACCAGGGATGTGCCAAAGCTCAACGGCAAGGAAATTCTGTTGTGGGCTGGAAGGAAGCCCCCTGCGGGCAGGAGTGACAGCCATGAGGATGATCAGAGATGCCTGCATCCTTCCCTGAATGAGACCCACACCGGAATTGACCTGTTTGCTCAGCAAGTTCATCCCAGAGGCCCAAGGCCTGGATGGCCTGCTTCTGAGGAGAGGTCAGGGCAGGGAGCCAAAAGCTCACAGCCCTTCTTCCTGGGTCAGGGATGGGGTGGCCCATTCCATGCATTTCAGATTTCAAAGGGACAGTGCATCAGTCTCCCAGAGCACCTGGGAGTCACGGTGATGTGGAAGAGTTGGGAAAAACCCTGAACTCCAGGCCAACATGAGTCACCCTGCTGTGGAATTCAGGGGACACGGTGGCCCTGCCTCAGGCAGGCCAGGAATACCAGAGCTCACAGCCTCATTTCTCCAAAAGTTCTGCTTTTGTCAAGGGCATTTCCACACAGTTTAGCACCATTCCCGAAACAACTAGTACTTCTATGCAATCTTGTACTGCTGCTGCCTTCCAAGGCCTTGCCTTTTGGTGGCTGCTCCAGGGCCCATGAGACTCAGTGCACCCCAGAATAATGAAGGTTGGAAGGGACCGCTGGAAGTCCTCTGCCTCTGCTCCGAGCAGACCAAACTTCCCAGTTTCCTCAGGAAACTCTAGGCCTTGTCCTGTTGACTTCTGAACATTGCCGCTGACGGTCAGGTTCTCTGTCTCTCATGCAGCTCTTCCAGGGCTGCACTGCAAGCCCTGGGGGTTACCAGGAGATGGCAGTGGCTCTCACAGCTGAGCCTCCCAGGCCCACAAGTGGCCCACCAGGAGACGACAGTGAGGGTGCCAGCACTGGTGAGCAGATCCCAGGGTATAGGGTAAGGTCTGCAGATGGGTTGAATGGAAGTTGTCGTGTGGTCCGTATAATGACACATCAAGGATGCCCACTCCTCTACCTCATTCTCAGCCGGGTTGTTTCGTCCCACTTTTAAAACTTACCTAGTTGTAAGTTTGATCTCAATGAGCCAAGAGGTCGGAGTGGGCTCCATAGTACCATGAAGAGCACAAGGGCTGGTGTGTGCAAGGAATGCCACCTGCTCTGCATTTCATTTTCATGCCAGTGACTAGAAACCCTTCTGGAAAGAGGAGAGAAAATCTGTCCCAACACAGCTTTCACTGCAAAGCCCAGAGGGAGCCTTCACTCCTAATCTTGATTCTTAGTTCCCGTCCACCTCCAGACCTCACCCATGGCCCTGGGAGCTCCTCACCAGTGCTAGCACCCTCACTGTCGTCTCCTCGTGGCCCACTTGTGGGCCTGGGAGGCTCAGCTGTGAGAACCCTGGCTGGTAAGATGGGACCAGGCCTCAAGGCCCTGCTCAGGTGAAAGCGTACCTGTTTGGTGGATACATGGTTGGCGTGGGTCATCTCGAAAGGTCCTTTGCAACTCAAGCTGTGTGATGAAAGCTGAGGGAGGGATCGTTGCCCTTCCTCGGCACTGCAGAGGCCATGTCTGGATTGGTGTGCCCCAGTTTGTGTCCCCAGGGACACCAGGGACGAGAGGTGGCGATGATCTCTCCTGGAGGGGGGTACTGGCAGAGGATCAGGCAGAACGTAAGGGCTGGAGCATATGACGTATGGGGTGAGGCCGAGGACACGAGGTTTTGTGGAACCTGGTGGAGATGAGCAAGGTGGGGAGGAGGGGATGGAAGTGCTGTCTCCCACCAGCTACAGGAGGTTATGGAAAGGTGGAGCCCGACTCTCCTGAGAGGTGCACTGCAAAAGGGCAAGAGGCAACAATCACAAGTTGCAACAAGGGAAATACCAGCTGTCTTTTGGGGAAAAGAAGTGACAGAGCTCACGGTGCAGCCCTGGAAGAGCTGCTCAAGAGACAGTGACCTCTCTGACAGTGGCAGTGTTCAGGAGTCAACAGCACAAGGCCCAGAGCCTGCTGAGGAACCTGGGAAGTTTGGTCTGCTTGGAGCAGTGGACAGGAGCAGAAAGACCTCCAGAGGTCCATTCCAACCTTTGTTATTCTGGGGTACACTGAGTCACACGAGCCCTTGAGCAACCACCAAAAGGCAAGGCCTTGGAAGACAGCAAATGCAGGAGATTGCATAGAAGCACCAGTTGATTCAGGAATGGTGCTAAACTGTGTGGAAATGCCCTTGACAAAAGCGGAACTTTGGGGCTATGAGCTCTGGTATTCCTGGTCCGCCTGAGGCAGGGCCACCGTGTCCCCTGAATTCCACAGCAGGGTGACTCATGTTGGCCTGGAGTTCAGGGTTTTTCCCAACTCTTCCACATCACCGTGACTCCCAGGTGCTCTGGGAGACTGATGCACTGTCCCTTTGAAATCTGAAATGCATGGAATGGGCCACCCCATCCCTGACCCAGGACGAAGGGCTGTGAGCTTTTGGCTCCCTGCCCTGCCCTCTCCTCAGAAGCAGGCCATCCAGGCCTTGGGCCTCTGGGATGAACTTGCTGAGCAATACAGGTCAATTCCGGTGTGGGTCTCATTCAGGGAAGGATGCAGGCATCTCTTTGATCACAAAACCAGGCCGTGGTAGAGCCTGATGAGTGTAAGCAAGGTCCTTGTGGCCGTCATCCCTGCCCGCAGGGGGCTTCCTTCCAGCCCACAACAGAATTTCCTTGCCGTTGAGCTTTGGCACATCCCTGGTGAGACAAGTCTCTTCCCCCATATGGGATTGTGCAGTCTTGACGTTCTGCTTGAACATACTCACAGTGTCCCGTGTGTCTACGATGACCCATTGGAGAAATGTCTCTCAGGTTAGCCTGAGTGCCTGCACTGAAAGCACTTGAGAGCTGACTTGAGGTGTCCCTCATAGCTGAATTTGACCATGACTGGTGCCGTGCTCACCATGAAGAAGGCAAAGTGACAAAGGCAATCCATACTACGCAAACCCACTCAAAATCTCCTTGCCCACTAGCATGAGACCTCCGAGTTGATTGGCCTTATGAAGCTGAGACATGGATGAATGGTTTTTGATGTTCGGTGGAATTTATACCACCACCATTTGATGTATACCCGGTGGTATACAGCGGGAGCACAAAATCTCAGGTGGAAGAGGCAAGGGCTTAATCACCAGCGAGGCTGGACCAAGCGGCAACTACTAGGTGTTTAGATGCTTCATGAGCAAGGAATGTTTGTGGCCCCCCAGGGCTCTGGGACACAGCATAAAAGCCCGCGCTCCTCCAGGCCCCGCATCTTGCTCTCTTGCCTCCCTTTCCTCGAGGAACAAGGTAAGTCTGAGTCCGCTCCATCTCTCCCTGTAGGCTGAACTGCTGTCATGGTGGCTACTCAGGTTGATACTTGGGCTGCCTCAGCTTGGCCCTGCAACAGAATGGTTTTAAGGGCTGTCACCTCCTTTCCCTTTTGGTGGGGTGGCTGAGGAGAGCTGGGAAGAGGGGGTTTCTTTTAAGCAGAAGGGATCAATGGGGCTGAGCTGCAGGGAGGTCTGCCCACCAGAATTTTGCACCTGCAGTAGATGGTCTCTAACGAAATGGCAAGTGCATCCAGTGCCTTCTTCAATGCAGCAATGTTTGTTCTGGAGATGGGGTGTGATCTGTCTTGCCACAGGTGCTTTAAACCCACTGTGCTGGCTCCTATTCCCAAAGTGGGTCAGCCTTCCTGTGCCATGCAACTTGGAGGGCACAATGAGGGCCGTGGGAGATGCAGGCACACTGGGTGTTCAGAAACCAAAGTGTGTCCACGGAGAGAGATGAGGAGAAGAAAGACAGACTGATATTGAGGTTCGTGCTCCCTGCCTGCTCTGTGTTTCAGGTTTGCCTCCCTCTCCGAGATATGTCTTGCTTCAGACCCTGTCCCCCACGCCCCTGTGGTGCCTCTGGCGCAACCCCACTTGCAAGCAGCTGCAGTGAGCCCTGTGTCGCCCGCTGCGCTGACTCGACGGTATTCATCGAGGCCTCTCCGGTGGTGGTGACTCTGCCGGGCCCCATCCTCACCTCTTTCCCTCAGAGCACAGCCGTGGGATCCTCTCTGTCCGCTGCTGTTGGGAGCTCCCTCAGCGCCGGGGGGGTTCCCATCTCTTCTGGGGGCTCCCTTGGTCTGGGGGGCTCAGGGCTGTGCCTGCCTCCCCTCCGCTGCAGTCTGAACTGCTGAAGCCGGCAGATCATCCCCTTCGGAGCAGGAAGGAAGACAGGGACCCTGCAGCAGCAGGAGCGTGGCCACGGCTTGCAGACGGGCTGGGTGTCCTCGTCCCACCTGGCAGGAGGGACCTGTGCTCACTGCTCCTCACTGCACTGCAGGCCTCGCCCTGCCTCTTCTGACTCTGCTTTGCTCTGAGCTCCTTGAGAAAGGGCTCGTTCTCTTCTGCTTTGCTGAACCTCCTGCTGACGGGGGGAGGGTGCCGGAGTAGGACTAGTGTTGGTGGGCTGCGATTGCCACCAGGTAGAGCCAAATGGGAAAAGGCAAGCGCTGTGTGTGGAGCTTGTCCTTGGGAAATGGGCCATTCTCTGTGCCTCCCTGAACCCTGCCGCCGTGTTTCTTGGTCTCTGTTCTGTGCCACTGCCTTTCCTCCTTCTCATTAAAGACTTTGTGCAGCATAGCTGGAGACTCGTGGTGGTTTGTTCTCCCTCAGTTAGCTACCCGCTCTGCAAGGAAGAGCACTGGCTTCTGTCCTGAGCTTACCGCCAGCTGCGGATAGAAGCTCCTGAACGTAGAGCAGAGCACCAAAAAAGCCTCAGAGTCCTTGAGCATGTGTCTGTAAGCTAGTGATCACGGCCCTGTGGGCCAGTTGCCAAATTGTTCATTCTGAAAGTTAATACATGCCTTTTGAATTAACTTTTCAGTCCTCTCAATTGTTGTTCACAAAATCATATGAAAACCAGCCATGGCACTTCTCTCTTTCATTGGTGGTGTGGGAGTAAACTCCAGGGCATGGGTTTGGAATGGAAAGGAGAAAAACACTTCTTTTGCTGGCTGGACGTAGGCAGTGTGACTGCAAGATGGGTTAGGTGGCATTTCAGTAGGGAACTGAGCATGTGCAATCACGGTCCCCCTCTTCCTAACTCCACCTACTTGTAGAACTGCTGATGACAGATAGGACTCTATAAATACTGTGCTAACACACCCCCCCGCCCTCAACCCCACCATCCAGCTTGGTTTTTGACTGTCAGCACAGCAAAGAACATCATTGCTTTTTTCTTTAAGCAACCCTGGAATCAGAGACTTGAGAAGCTTTGTCCCCTTGAGGTAGTCTACTTGTGAGAGGCTCCTTGTGTTTCCTTGGCCCACAGCCATAAGCTGCAAGAGAAATGAGGGTGTCTCAGTTCTTAGTTACCAGGAACATCGTTACATCCAGCTCCGGTAAACTTCAGGGTGTCTCTGCAATGCCGGAGCCTGGACAGGGTAGGTCAGCGTCTCCAGTGTGACTTCAGATCAGACAGGCCTTTGAGGCATCACATAAGGAACAGGCCGCCTCCCACCGCCCAGCCAAATTGCATACTGGCCTCATGAAGCACAGTCTGTCCCTTGACCACCGCCTAGGCATTCTCGGTCTTCATCTGCACCCTGCATGGCAGCATGCTTTTCTTGCCAGGTGCAACCAGCAGCAGCAGCAGCAGCAGCAGCGCAGCAGCAGGAGAGCGCTCTGTGCCAGGGCTGAAAGCCTCTCTCCTGGCTCCTGTGCCAGCACCGCAGTGAGAGTCAAGCCTGGAGGCCCTCCCAACAGGCAGAAAGCACTGGTCTGACTTGGACTCAGGGCTGAAAAGCCTCTCTCCTGGCTCCTGTGCCAGACTGCAGTGAAGAGTCAAGCCTGGAGGCTCCCAACAGGCAGAAAGCACTGGTCTGACTTGGACTCAAGGCTGCAGGGAGGCGAGAATGCCCAGCTTTCCCTTGAAACCCCAGGGGAAAGCTGGGCATTTTTTGAGCAGGAGAGGCTGCCAGCAGAAGGTGGAAGAAACCCTGGAGCCAGGCTGAAGAGACGTCTGTCTGCATTGGCCAGGAATCGAAGCCGGGTCAACTGCTTGGAAGGCAGCTATGCTCGCCACTATTCCACTAACGCACCTGCGTGCAAGTGCTGCCTCCTGCTCCTCAGATCAGAGCCTGGCCGGCCTCCGGCTCCCTCCACTTCACAGACAGGCCGGCCTCCTCCCTCCAGCCCCCCGCACACACACTTCCTCAAGCCCCTCCTCATGCTCTCCCTCTCGACTGCGACCACCTCCCACCCTTGCTCTGCATGCAGACAGGCACTGCCAGATGCACCCCCTCCACACTGACTCACAAACGCCATTTTCCTGCTCCAGAGCCAAAACGGAATCGGAGCCGCCTTCGTCTAGTGATGGAAATGATCGCTTTTGTGGACCCGTTTAATATTTTGGTCCATGCTCAGGAATTTCACAATGCTTGCTAGTGCTGGAAGAAAGCTCTGGACATACCTATTCCACCAAAACAAGCTCTCTCCAGTCTCCCTCTAAGTCATCCACACCTCCCATTTATTCTCCCTTTGCCCTCCACACTCTTCCTCAGCCCAGCTCTACCTCGCCCTTTCCACAGATCTCTCCCACTCTCACAAACCATTCCCCCTACACACCAACAACCTGCACGGCAGTCATGGTCTTTGTTCAAGGGTTGACACCACCCGTCCCCAAGAGGCTGGAGGTGCTGCCAGGAGGTCACCATCTCCACCTCAGCGCAGTGTCCTCACCCCAGTGCTCACGCAGGCTTGGAGTGCCTCAGACTGAGAGGCAAAGTGGGGTCTAATATCCCACCTCACCCTCGTTGTCTCCACGCAGCTGCCTTCCCTTCTTCCCTGGAAGCGGTCGAGACGGCAGCTGGGGAGTGAAACCATCCCCCCGTGGCAGGATATCTCAGATGCGCGGCTGAGGACAAGGCGCTGGGAGTGGAGCATTGCCCTGAAAGTCCCAGGGAGCCGGGTGTCATTGCACAGGGCATGTGATGAGCAGGGCAGAGAGGGCTGGAGCAGGTAGTTGTGGCCGAGTGGTGAAGGCGATGGACTAGAAATCCATTGGGGTTTCCCTGCGCAGGGCCGAATCCTGCCAACTACGGGGCACGCTCCCCTTTTGGGCTCCCTGCAGTTGAGCACGCTGCAGCCATGGGACTCAGCTCCACACTGTACCTGGTGCCCAGGGAGACAGTAAAATCCCCTTGCCTACAGCCCTTGTCCTCCTCCCTCCCCGAGGCACCTGGAGCTGAGCCAGGGACCTCTTGATCTGCAGTGAAATACCTTCCCCTGAGCAACAGCCCCTGCAGCAGGCAGGCTGGGGCCACACTCCCCATGCTCACATCTCCACCCACGTCCCAGCCCTCCCATACCGCTTTTGCTTTTGTCTCCTCTGCCTGTTTGCTGCATGCTCTGGCCTGTGGATGGGGCAGGGAACCAGCAAACACAAGCCCCAAAATGCAGGCCTCAGCACTGCCACCTCGTCCCTCACCCTCACCAAGAGGCTGTACCAGCTCAGCCTGCCCAGAGCCTTCCTGGGACACCTGGCAGCATTTAAGACTGGCCACCACCCAGTCCGGATGGGCCAGCCCTGCCCTGGGGCGACTGGGAACCACCTCCCCCCCAGCAGTGTTGGGCAGGACAGGAATGGCGCCAGGCACGGAGAGGAGGGGTTTCTCTGGCTCTTTGGCACCCTGCATGGTGGCGGGGCAGCCCTCGGCTGTTGGGGAGCAGCAAGGGCAGGGCTGCGCCAGGAGGGAGGACAAGCCAGGAGCTGGGAGGGAGTGCAGCGCAGCACAGCACGGGCAGGGCAAGGCCCTCGCAGCCGCTGTGAAAGGCAAGGCGTTAACTGCTATACAACTTGCTTAGAGGAACGAACACTGCCTAGCACTAAGAGCTTTTACCTCAGGGTCAACCTGAAGACCTGAAGAGCCAACCTAAACCGGCTCTCACTGGCTGAGAACATCCATCCAGATGATGAAACAATAGGAGATTAGTCTTTCAAAAAAACCCCAGGTATATCACCAGGGCCAGAAGAGCAATCGACCTGAATCTAGTAGAAAACCCCTCCACCTGCACGGGACATTGGCTTAGAATAATGCAGACTAACACCCCACTGAGCATACGTCCAGACCACCTGCACGGGAGAAGCACATGCTGATTTCTCAAGCGATAGTAACTGATTAGCCCACCCTTAACATCAGTAATTTGACTGGTCGACACAACTGTTTGTAAACAAACCTAAACCCTGCTTTCCTCTATATCGGGGTCCTCCATGCTGGGGTTGGCGCACTGCTACGTGCACAGGTGAAATAGGAGAATTCATTCCCCTGGTAATTCTCTGCTAAGCGTCCTTGTCTCCCTCCTCGGCCAGCAAAGAACTGACTTTTACACCGGCTACAGTCCCGCAGCCTCCTGGGAGCTGGATTTCTGGGCAGGGTTGCAGCCCTCCTGAGCTCACTGGAGAGCAGCTCCTCTCCGCCCTGCCAAGCAACAAGGCTGCCCCCTCGCTCCGGGGTTTCCTTCGGTGCCTGCAGAGCCAGCTGGGGTGGTGAAAGAGAAAGTCCCCAGCCAGGTTATGGGCAGGAGCTGTGGGGAGAAGGGCAAGGCAAGGCCCTTGAGCTACCCACCCCAGGCCCAAAGGAGGTGAACTTTGCAGGGAGGCAATTTTCCTGCCCGGGTGAGGGCACAGGAAGGACAAAGGGAAGGAGGCGTGAGTGCTGGCAGTGCCAGGGAGCATCAGGCAGGGCTGTGGGAGGTCCCAGCTGAGGGGCTGGGGGAGCAGAGTGGCGCAGGCTCTTCTCTCTGGGTGGCCTCCTCACTGGAGGCTTCTTGCTCCTCTGGGGGCTCTGCTCAGCCTGCTGACCAGCTCTTGCTGCAGCCCCAGCTCCTCTAGAAGGAGAAAGGGGCATACCTGTGCTCACTGTTCCACTCTCCCCTACAAAACTCACATTCTGCATGCCTCTCCCCACATACCCTCCAACAACCCTTCTGGGTGGAAGGCATTTCAGGGAGCCAGAGAGTGCATCCTCCTGCTTCAAGCAGGCTCACACCACCTCATCAGTGCTTTGTCCTTTTGGGTCATAAAATACCTTGAGGACAGACATTTCACAGCCTCTCGGCACCTCTGCTCCATGCTTTGGCACCCTCAGGGTGATCATTTTGGTTCGTGTACCCAGTCACAAACTGCCTCTTCAATTTCTGACCACAGCGCTCATCCTCCAGCCATCGCCGTAGCCTCCTTGTAGGCACTGGGAGGCTGCTATTCGATCCCCGCTAAGCATTTTCTTCTCCTAGCTAAGCGAGCCTTGCGTCCTCAGCCTCTCCTCCCAAGGCCAGAGCCCCTGGCCCCTGACTATCCTAGGGATCCTCCGCGGAACTTGCTCCAGTTTATCCTCACCTTCCCTTGCTTCCCCAGATAGTGCTTCTTCCCCTTTTTTGGAGATGGGGCAACTTTTCCCTCTCCTTAGTCATCAGCCAGCTCCTCTGCCCTCTGCTCCCGAAGCTGGAGAGCCCCTGAGATGCGTCCTCCCTTCTCTTCAGGCCCAGTGGCACATTGTGTAGGTGCCAATCCAGGATGTGGCATTGACCAGCAGG
>NW_026114038.1:0-65027 GCF_018139145.2 Gymnogyps californianus | reverse complement strand
CCTGCTGGTCAATGCCACATCCTGGATTGGCACCTACACAATGTGCCACTGGGCCTGAAGAGAAGGGAGGACGCATCTCAGGGGCTCTCCAGCTTCGGGAGCAGAGGGCAGAGGAGCTGGCTGATGACTAAGGAGAGGGAAAAGTTGCCCCATCTCCAAAAAAGGGGAAGAAGCACTATCTGGGGAAGCAAGGGAAGGTGAGGATAAACTGGAGCAAGTTCCGCGGAGGATCCCTAGGATAGTCAGGGGCCAGGGGCTCTGGCCTTGGGAGGAGAGGCTGAGGACGCAAGGCTCGCTTAGCTAGGAGAAGAAAATGCTTAGCGGGGATCGAATAGCAGCCTCCCAGTGCCTACAAGGAGGCTACGGCGATGGCTGGAGGATGAGCGCTGTGGTCAGAAATTGAAGAGGCAGTTTGTGACTGGGTACACGAACCAAAATGATCACCCTGAGGGTGCCAAAGCATGGAGCAGAGGTGCCGAGAGGCTGTGAAATGTCTGTCCTCAAGGTATTTTATGACCCAAAAGGACAAAGCACTGATGAGGTGGTGTGAGCCTGCTTGAAGCAGGAGGATGCACTCTCTGGCTCCCTGAAATGCCTTCCACCCAGAAGGGTTGTTGGAGGGTATGTGGGGAGAGGCATGCAGAATGTGAGTTTTGTAGGGGAGAGTGGAACAGTGAGCACAGGTATGCCCCTTTCTCCTTCTAGAGGAGCTGGGGCTGCAGCAAGAGCTGGTCAGCAGGCTGAGCAGAGCCCCCAGAGGAGCAAGAAGCCTCCAGTGAGGAGGCCACCCAGAGAGAAGAGCCTGCGCCACTCTGCTCCCCCAGCCCCTCAGCTGGGACCTCCCACAGCCCTGCCTGATGCTCCCTGGCACTGCCAGCACTCACGCCTCCTTCCCTTTGTCCTTCCTGTGCCCTCACCCGGGCAGGAAAATTGCCTCCCTGCAAAGTTCACCTCCTTTGGGCCTGGGGTGGGTAGCTCAAGGGCCTTGCCTTGCCCTTCTCCCCACAGCTCCTGCCCATAACCTGGCTGGGGACTTTCTCTTTCACCACCCCAGCTGGCTCTGCAGGCACCGAAGGAAACCCCGGAGCGAGGGGGCAGCCTTGTTGCTTGGCAGGGCGGAGAGGAGCTGCTCTCCAGTGAGCTCAGGAGGGCTGCAACCCTGCCCAGAAATCCAGCTCCCAGGAGGCTGCGGGACTGTAGCCGGTGTAAAAGTCAGTTCTTTGCTGGCCGAGGAGGGAGACAAGGACGCTTAGCAGAGAATTACCAGGGGAATGAATTCTCCTATTTCACCTGTGCACGTAGCAGTGCGCCAACCCCAGCATGGAGGACCCCGATATAGAGGAAAGCAGGGTTTAGGTTTGTTTACAAACAGTTGTGTCGACCAGTCAAATTACTGATGTTAAGGGTGGGCTAATCAGTTACTATCGCTTGAGAAATCAGCATGTGCTTCTCCCGTGCAGGTGGTCTGGACGTATGCTCAGTGGGGTGTTAGTCTGCATTATTCTAAGCCAATGTCCCGTGCAGGTGGAGGGGTTTTCTACTAGATTCAGGTCGATTGCTCTTCTGGCCCTGGTGATATACCTGGGGTTTTTTTGAAAGACTAATCTCCTATTGTTTCATCATCTGGATGGATGTTCTCAGCCAGTGAGAGCCGGTTTAGGTTGGCTCTTCAGGTCTTCAGGTTGACCCTGAGGTAAAAGCTCTTAGTGCTAGGCAGTGTTCGTTCCTCTAAGCAAGTTGTATAGCAGTTAACGCCTTGCCTTTCACAGCGGCTGCGAGGGCCTTGCCCTGCCCGTGCTGTGCTGCGCTGCACTCCCTCCCAGCTCCTGGCTTGTCCTCCCTCCTGGCGCAGCCCTGCCCTTGCTGCTCCCCAACAGCCGAGGGCTGCCCCGCCACCATGCAGGGTGCCAAAGAGCCAGAGAAACCCCTCCTCTCCGTGCCTGGCGCCATTCCTGTCCTGCCCAACACTGCTGGGGGGGAGGTGGTTCCCAGTCGCCCCAGGGCAGGGCTGGCCCATCCGGACTGGGTGGTGGCCAGTCTTAAATGCTGCCAGGTGTCCCAGGAAGGCTCTGGGCAGGCTGAGCTGGTACAGCCTCTTGGTGAGGGTGAGGGACGAGGTGGCAGTGCTGAGGCCTGCATTTTGGGGCTTGTGTTTGCTGGTTCCCTGCCCCATCCACAGGCCAGAGCATGCAGCAAACAGGCAGAGGAGACAAAAGCAAAAGCGGTATGGGAGGGCTGGGACGTGGGTGGAGATGTGAGCATGGGGAGTGTGGCCCCAGCCTGCCTGCTGCAGGGGCTGTTGCTCAGGGGAAGGTATTTCACTGCAGATCAAGAGGTCCCTGGCTCAGCTCCAGGTGCCTCGGGGAGGGAGGAGGACAAGGGCTGTAGGCAAGGGGATTTTACTGTCTCCCTGGGCACCAGGTACAGTGTGGAGCTGAGTCCCATGGCTGCAGCGTGCTCAACTGCAGGGAGCCCAAAAGGGGAGCGTGCCCCGTAGTTGGCAGGATTCGGCCCTGCGCAGGGAAACCCCAATGGATTTCTAGTCCATCGCCTTCACCACTCGGCCACAACTACCTGCTCCAGCCCTCTCTGCCCTGCTCATCACATGCCCTGTGCAATGACACCCGGCTCCCTGGGACTTTCAGGGCAATGCTCCACTCCCAGCGCCTTGTCCTCAGCCGCGCATCTGAGATATCCTGCCACGGGGGGATGGTTTCACTCCCCAGCTGCCGTCTCGACCGCTTCCAGGGAAGAAGGGAAGGCAGCTGCGTGGAGACAACGAGGGTGAGGTGGGATATTAGACCCCACTTTGCCTCTCAGTCTGAGGCACTCCAAGCCTGCGTGAGCACTGGGGTGAGGACACTGCGCTGAGGTGGAGATGGTGACCTCCTGGCAGCACCTCCAGCCTCTTGGGGACGGGTGGTGTCAACCCTTGAACAAAGACCATGACTGCCGTGCAGGTTGTTGGTGTGTAGGGGGAATGGTTTGTGAGAGTGGGAGAGATCTGTGGAAAGGGCGAGGTAGAGCTGGGCTGAGGAAGAGTGTGGAGGGCAAAGGGAGAATAAATGGGAGGTGTGGATGACTTAGAGGGAGACTGGAGAGAGCTTGTTTTGGTGGAATAGGTATGTCCAGAGCTTTCTTCCAGCACTAGCAAGCATTGTGAAATTCCTGAGCATGGACCAAAATATTAAACGGGTCCACAAAAGCGATCATTTCCATCACTAGACGAAGGCGGCTCCGATTCCGTTTTGGCTCTGGAGCAGGAAAATGGCGTTTGTGAGTCAGTGTGGAGGGGGTGCATCTGGCAGTGCCTGTCTGCATGCAGAGCAAGGGTGGGAGGTGGTCGCAGTCGAGAGGGAGAGCATGAGGAGGGGCTTGAGGAAGTGTGTGTGCGGGGGGCTGGAGGGAGGAGGCCGGCCTGTCTGTGAAGTGGAGGAGCCGGAGGCCGGCCAGGCTCTGATCTGGAGGAGCAGGAGGCAGCACTGCACGCAGGTGCGTTAGTGGAATAGTGGCGAGCATAGCTGCCTTCCAAGCAGTTGACCCGGCTTCGATTCCTGGCCAATGCAGACAGACGTCTCTTCAGCCTGGCTCCAGGGTTTCTTCCACCTTCTGCTGGCAGCCTCTCCTGCTCAAAAAATGCCCAGCTTTCCCTGGGGTTTCAAGGGGAAAGCTGGGCATTCTCGCCTCCCTGCAGCCTTGAGTCCAAGTCAGACCAGTGCTTTCTGCCTGTTGGGAGGCCTCCAGGCTTGACTCTTCACTGCAGTGCCACAGGAGCCAGGAGAAGGCTTTTCAGCCCTGAGTCCAAGTCAGACCAGTGCTTTCTGCCTGTTGGGAGGCCTCCAGGCTTGACTCTTCACTGCGGTGCTGGCACAGGAGCCAGGAGAGAGGCTTTTCAGCCCTGGCACAGAGCTGCTCCTCCTGCTGCTGCTGCTGCTGCTGCTGCTGCTGCTGCTGGTTGCACCTGGCAAGAAAAGCATGCTGCCATGGCAGGGTGCAGATGAAGACCGAGAATGCCTAGGCGGTGGTCAAGGGACAGACTGTGCTTCATGAGGCCAGCTATGCAATTTGGCTGGGCGGTGGGAGGCGGCCTGTTCCTTATGTGATGCCTCAAAGGCCTGTCTGATCTGAAGTCACACTGGAGACGCTGACCTACCCTGTCCAGGCTCCGGCATTGCAGAGACACCCTGAAGTTTACCGGAGCTGGATGTAACGATGTTCCTGGTAACTAAGAACTGAGACACCCTCATTTCTCTTGCAGCTTATGGCCTGTGGGCCAAGGGAAACACAAGGAGCCTCTCACAAGTAGACTACCTCAAGGGGACAAAGCTTCTCAAGTCTCTGATTCCAGGGTTGCTTAAAGAAAAAGCAATGATGTTCTTTGCTGTGCTGACAGTCAAAAACCAAGCTGGATGGTGGGGTTGAGGCGGGGGGTGTGTTAGCACAGTATTTATAGAGTCCTATCTGTCATCAGCAGTTCTACAAGTAGGTGGAGTTAGGAAGAGGGGGACCGTGATTGCACATGCTCAGTTCCCTACTGAAATGCCCACCCTAACCCCATCTTGCAGTCACACTGCCTACGTCCAGCCAGCAAAAGAAGTGTTTTTCTCCTTTCCATTCCAAACCCATGCCCTGGAGTTTACTCCCACACCACCAATGAAAGAGAGAAGTGCCATGGCTGGTTTTCATATGATTTTGTGAACAACAATTGAGAGGACTGAAAAGTTAATTCAAAAGGCATGTATTAACTTTCAGAATGAACAATTTGGCAACTGGCCCACAGGGCCGTGATCACTAGCTTACAGACACATGCTCAAGGACTCTGAGGCTTTTTGGTGCTCTGCTCTACGTTCAGGGAGCTCTATCCGCAGCTGGCGGTAAGCTCAGGACAGAAGCCAGTGCTCTTCCTTGCAGAGCGGGTAGCTAACTGAGGGAGAACAAACCACCACGAGTCTCCAGCTATGCTGCACAAAGTCTTTAATGAGAAGGAGGAAATGCAGTGGCACAGAACAGAGACCAAGAAACACGGCGGCAGGGTTCAGGGAGGCACAGAGAATGGCCCATTTCCCAAGGACAAGCTCCACACACAGCGCTTGCCTTTTCCCATTTGGCTCTACCTGGTGGCAATCGCAGCCCACCAACACCAGTCCCTACTCCGGCACCCTCCCCCGTCAGCAGGAGGTTCAGCAAAGCAGAAGAGAACGAGCCCTTTCTCGAGGAGCTCAGAGCAAAGCAGAGTCAGAGAGGCAGGGCGAGGCCTGCGTGCAGCGAGGAGCAGTGAGCACAGGTCCCTCCTGCCAGGTGGGACGAGGACACCCAGCCCGTCTGCAAGCCGTGGCCACGCTCCTGCTGCTGCAGGGTCCCTGTCTTCCTTCCTGCTCCGAAGGGGATGATCTGCCGGCTTCAGCAGTTCAGACTGCAGCGGGGGGAGGCAGGCACAGCCCTGAGCCCCCCAGACCAAGGGAGCCCCAGAAGAGATGGGAACCCCCCCGGCGCTGAGGGAGCTCCCAACAGCAGCGGACAGAGAGGATCCCACGGCTGTGCTCTGAGGGAAAGAGGTGAGGATGGGGCCCGGCAGGTCACCACCACCGGAGAGGCCTCGATGAATACCGTCGAGTCAGCGCAGCGGGCGACACAGGGCTCACTGCAGCTGCTTGCAAGTGGGGTTGCGCCAGAGGCGCCACAGGGGCGTGGGGACAGGGTCTGAAGCAAGACATCTCTCGGAGAGGGAGGCAAACCTGAAACACAGAGCAGGCAGGGAGCACGAACCTCAATATCAGTCTGTCTTTCTTCTCCTCAGCTCTCTCCGTGGACACACTTTGGTTTCTGAACACCCAGTGTGCCTACATCTCCCACGGCCCTCATTGTGCCCTCCAAGTTGCATGGCACAGGAAGGCTGACCCACTTTGGGAATAGGAGCCAGCACAGTGGGTTTAAAGCACCTGTGGCAAGACAGATCACACCCCATCTCCAGAACAAACATTGCTGCATTGAAGAAGGCACTGGATGCACTTGCCCATTTCGTTAGAGACCATCTACTGCAGGTGCAAATTCTGGTGGGCAGACCTCCCTGCAGCTCAGCCCCATTGATCCCCTTCTGCTTAAAGAAACCCCTCTTCCCAGCTCTCCTCAGCCACCCCACCAAAAGGGAAAGGAGGTGACAGCCCTTAAACCATTCTGTTGCAGGGCCAAGCTGAGGCAGCCCAAGTATCAACCTGAGTAGCCACCATGACAGCAGTTCAGCCTACAGGGAGAGATGGAGCGGACTCAGACTTACCTTGTTCCTCGAGGAAAGGGAGGCAAGAGAGCAGGATGCGGGGCCTGGAGGAGCGCGGGCTTTTATGCTGTGTCCCAGAGCCCTGGGGGGCCACAAACATTCCTTGCTCATGAAGCATCTAAACACCTAGTAGTTGCCGCTTGGTCCAGCCTCGCTGGTGATTAAGCCCTTGCCTCTTCCACCTGAGATTTTGTGCTCCCGCTGTATACCACCGGGTATACATCAAATGGTGGTGGTATAAATTCCACCGAACATCAAAACCATTCATCCATGTCTCAGCTTCATAAGGCCAATCAACTCGGAGGTCTCATGCTAGTGGGCAAGGAGATTTTGAGTGGGTTTGCGTAGTATGGATTGCCTTTGTCACTTTGCCTTCTTCATGGTGAGCACGGCCACCAGTCATGGTCAAATTCAGCTATGAGGGACACCTCAAGTCAGCTCTCAAGTGCTTTCAGTGCAGGCACTCAGGCTAACCCTGAGAGACATTTCTCCAATGGGTCATCGTAGACACACGGGACACTGTGAGTATGTTCAAGCAGAACGTCAAGACTGCACAATCCCATATGGGGAAGAGACTTGTCTCACCAGGGATGTGCCAAAGCTCAACGGCAAGGAAATTCTGTTGTGGGCTGGAAGGAAGCCCCCTGCGGGCAGGGATGACGGCCACAAGGACCTTGCTTACACTCATCAGGCTCTACCACGGCCTGGTTTTGTGATCAAAGAGATGCCTGCATCCTTCCCTGAATGAGACCCACACCGGAATTGACCTGTATTGCTCAGCAAGTTCATCCCAGAGGCCCAAGGCCTGGATGGCCTGCTTCTGAGGAGAGGGCAGGGCAGGGAGCCAAAAGCTCACAGCCCTTCTTCCTGGGTCAGGGATGGGGTGGCCCATTCCATGCATTTCAGATTTCAAAGGGACAGTGCATCAGTCTCCCAGAGCACCTGGGAGTCACGGTGATGTGGAAGAGTTGGGAAAAACCCTGAACTCCAGGCCAACATGAGTCACCCTGCTGTGGAATTCAGGGGACACGGTGGCCCTGCCTCAGGCGGACCAGGAATACCAGAGCTCACAGCCTCATTTCTCCAAAGTTCCGCTTTTGTCAAGGGCATTTCCACACAGTTTAGCACCATTCCTGAATCAACTGGTGCTTCTATGCAATCTCCTGCATTTGCTGTCTTCCAAGGCCTTGCCTTTTGGTGGTTGCTCAAGGGCTCGTGTGACTCAGTGTACCCCAGAATAACAAAGGTTGGAATGGACCTCTGGAGGTCTTCTGCTCCTGTCCACTGCTCCAAGCAGACCAAACTTCCCAGGTTCCTCAGCAGGCTCTGGGCCTTGTGCTGTTGACTCCTGAACACTGCCACTGTCAGAGAGGTCACTGTCTCTTGAGCAGCTCTTCCAGGGCTGCACCGTGAGCTCTGTCCTTCTTTTCCCCAAAAGACAGCTGGTATTTCCCTTGTTGCAACTTGTGATTGTTGCCTCTTGCCCTTTTGCAGTGCACCTCTCAGGAGAGTCGGGCTCCACCCTTTCCATAACCTCCTGTAGCTGGTGGGAGACAGCACTTCCATCCCCTCCTCCCCACCTTGCTCATCTCCGCCAGGTTCCACAAACCTCGTGTCCTCGGCCTCACCCCATACGTCATATGCTCCAGCCCTTACGTTCTGCCTGATCCTCTGCCAGTCCCCCTCCAGGAGAGATCATCGCCACCTCTCGTCCCTGGTGTCCCTGGGGACACAAACTGGGGCACACCAATCCAGACATGGCCTCTGCAGTGCCGAGGGAAGGGCAACGATCCCTCCCCTCAGCTTTCATCACACAGCTTGAGTTGCAAAGGACCTTTGAGATGACCCACGCCAACCATGTATCCACCAAACAGGTACGCTTTCACCTGAGCAGGGCCTTGAGGCCTGGTCCCCATCCTACCAGCCAGGGGTTCTCACAGCTGAGCCTCCCAGGCCCACAAGTGGGCCACGAGGAGACGACAGTGAGGGTGCTAGCACTGGTGAGGAGCTCCCAGGGCCATGGGGTGAGGTCTGGAGGTGGACGGGAACTAAGAATCAAGATTAGGAGTGAAGGCTCCCTCTGGGCTTTGCAGTGAAAGCTGTGTTGGGACAGATTTTCTCTCCTCTTTCCAGAAGGGTTTCTAGTCACTGGCATGAAAATGAAATGCAGAGCAGGTGGCATTCCTTGCACACACCAGCCCTTGTGCTCTTCATGGTACTATGGAGCCCACTCCGACCTCTTGGCTCATTGAGATCAAACTTACAACTAGGTAAGTTTTAAAAGTGGGACGAAACAACCCGGCTGAGAATGAGGTAGAGGAGTGGGCATCCTTGATGTGTCATTATACGGACACGACAACTTCCATTCAACCCATCTGCAGACCTTACCCTATACCCTGGGATCTGCTCACCAGTGCTGGCACCCTCACTGTCGTCTCCTGGTGGGCCACTTGTGGGCCTGGGAGGCTCAGCTGTGAGAGCCACTGCCATCTCCTGGTAACCCCCAGGGCTTGCAGTGCAGCCCTGGAAGAGCTGCATGAGAGACAGAGAACCTGACCGTCAGCGGCAATGTTCAGAAGTCAACAGGACAAGGCCTAGAGTTTCCTGAGGAAACTGGGAAGTTTGGTCTGCTCGGAGCAGAGGCAGAGGACTTCCAGCGGTCCCTTCCAACCTTCATTATTCTGGGGTGCACTGAGTCTCATGGGCCCTGGAGCAGCCACCAAAAGGCAAGGCCTTGGAAGGCAGCAGCAGTACAAGATTGCATAGAAGTACTAGTTGTTTCGGGAATGGTGCTAAACTGTGTGGAAATGCCCTTGACAAAGCAGAACTTTTGGAGAAATGAGGCTGTGAGCTCTGGTATTCCTGGCCTGCCTGAGGCAGGGCCACCGTGTCCCCTGAATTCCACAGCAGGGTGACTCATGTTGGCCTGGAGTTCAGGGTTTTTCCCAACTCTTCCACATCACCGTGACTCCCAGGTGCTCTGGGAGACTGATGCACTGTCCCTTTGAAATCTGAAATGCATGGAATGGGCCACCCCATCCCTGACCCAGGAAAGAAGGGCTGTGAGCTGTTTGGCTCCCTGCCCTGACCTTCCTCAGAAGCAGGCCATCCAGGCCTTGGGCCTCTGGATGAACTTGCTGAGCAAACAGGTCAATTCCGGTGTGGTCTCATTCAGGAAGGATGCAGGCATCTCTGATCATCCTCGATGGCTGTCACTCCTGCCCGCAGGGGGCTTCCTTCCAGCCCACAACAGAATTTCCTTGCCGTTGAGCTTTGGCACATCCCTGGTGAGACGAGTCTCTTCTCCCGTATGGGATTGTGCAGTTCTTGACATTCTGCTTGAACTTACAGTGTCCCGTGTGTCTACGATGACCCATTGGAGAAATGTCTCTCAGGGTTAGCCTGAGTGCCTGCACTGAAGCACTTGAGAGCTGACTTGAGGTGTCCCTCATAGCTGAATTTGACCATGACTGGTGGCCGTGCTCACCATGAAGAAGGCAAAGTGACAAAGGCAATCCAAACTATGCAAACCCACTCAAAATCTCCTTGCCACTAGCCTGAGACCTCCGAGTTGATTGGCCTTATGAAGCGGAGACGAAGATGAATCATTTTGATGTTCGGTGGTATACAGCGGGAGCACAACATTTCAGGTGAAAGAGGCAAGGGCTTAATCACCAGCGAGGTCTTCGCAAGCAGGAACTACTAGGTGTTTAGATGCTTCATGAGCAGGAATGTTTGTGGCCCCCAGGGCTCTGGGACACAGCATAAAAGCCCGCGCTCCTCCAGGCTCCGCATCCTCCACTCTTGCCTCCCTTTCCTCGAGGAACAAGGTAAGCCTGAGTCCGCTCCATCTCTCCCTGTGGCTGAACTGCTGTCATGGTGGCTACTCAGGTTGATACTTGGGCTGCCTCAGCTTGGCCCTGCAACAGAATGGTTTAAGGGCTGTCACCCCTTTCCCTTTTGGTGGCGTGGCTGGGGAGAGGTGGGAACAGGGGTTTCTTTCAAGCAGAAGGGATCAATGGGGCTGAGCTGCAGGGAGGTCTGCCACCAGAATTTGCACCTGCAGTAGATGGTCTCTAACGAAATGGGCAAGTGCATCCAGTGCCTTCTTCAATGCAGCAATGTTTGTTCTGGAGATGGGGTGTGATCTGTCTTGCCACAGGTGCTTTAAACCCACTGTGCTGGCTCCTATTCCCAAAGTGGGTCAGCCTTCCTGTGCCATGCAACTCGGAGGGCACAATGAGGGCCGTGGGAGATGTAGGCACACTGGGTGTTCAGAAACCAAAGTGTGTCCACGGAGAGAGCTGAGAAGAAGAAGGACAGACTGATATTGAGGTTCGTGCTCCCTGCCTGCTCTGTGTTTCAGCTTTGCCTCCCTCCCTGAGAGATGTCTTGCTTCAGACCCTGTCCCCCACGCCCCTGTGGCGCCTCTGGCCCAACCCCACTTGCAAGCAGCTGCAGTGAGCCCTGTGTTGCCCGCTGCGCTGACTCGACGGTATTCATCGAGGCCTCTCCGGTGGTGGTGACCCTGCCGGGCCCCATCCTCACCTCTTTCCCTCAGAGCACAGCCGTGGGATCCTCTCTGTCCGCTGCTGTTGGGAGCTCCTCAGCGCCGGGGGGTTCCCATCTCTTCTGGGGGCTCCCTTGGTCTGGGGGCTCAGGGCTGTGCCTGCCTCCCCTCCGCTGCAGTCTGAACTGCTGAAACCGGCAGATCATCCCCTTGGAGCGGGAAGGAAGACAAGGACCCTGCAGCAGCAGGAGCGTGGCCACGGCTTGCAGATGGGCTGGGTGTCCTCGTCCCACCTGGCAGGAGAGACCTGTGCTCACTGCTCCTCACTGCACTGCAGGCCTCGCCCTGCCTCTTCTGACTCTGCTTTGCTCTGAGCTCCTTGAGAAAGGGCTCGTTCTCTTCTGCTTTGCTGAGCCTCCTGCTGACGGGGGGAGGGTGCCGGAGCTAGGGACTGTTCTTGGTGGGCTGCGATTGCCACCAGGTAGAGCCAATGGGAAAAGGCAAGCGCTGTGTGTGGAGCTTGTCCTTGGGAAATGGGCCATTCTCTGTGCCTCCCTGAACCCTGCCGCCGTGTTTCTTGGTCTCTGTTCTGTGCCACTGCCTTTCCTCCTTCTCATTAAAGACTTTGTGCAGCATAGCTGGAGACTCGTGGTGGTTTGTTCTCCTCCCCCCTCAGCTGGCCAACACCTCTGCAAGGATGTCATGGTTTAAGCCAAGCTGGCATCTAGGCAGCACGTGGTCGCTTCGCTCACTCCTCCCTGCCCTGGTGGGAAAACCTGCTCTCTCCCATGACAGTGAGTCTGTCCCCATGCATGGGGCACTGCAAGTTGTGGGTGGAGCTCCCTGGCCTGATACCAGCACACCAAACCCAAGCAAGCGGGCAAGAGAAA
This sequence comes from Gymnogyps californianus, assembly GCF_018139145.2. Lineage (NCBI taxonomy): Eukaryota > Metazoa > Chordata > Aves > Accipitriformes > Cathartidae > Gymnogyps > Gymnogyps californianus. The sequence continues at coordinate 53,353 of NW_026114038.1, read as the reverse complement.
GACAGAAAAGCCTCAGTGAAATGGATGGAACAAGAAGCAATGGACAGGGCTGGAAAGACAAGGAATGCCACACACAGTGGTGGGCAAAGATGGGAAACGGTTGCCCAGGGAGCTTGGAGATCCTCCTCTTGGGAGATGTCCAACATCCAGCCAGGCAAGGCCATGAAAAACGTCCTCGACTTGACCCTGCTTTGAGCCCGGCTTGCACTGCATGATCTCCACCTCAGGTGATGTGTGATTCTCTGAGCCACTGCTGGATGCCCTCATCCAGCAGCAGCCATCAAGAACACAGGAGCAGAGAGGGGACAGGAGCCAGCGCTTAGGAAAGCTGCAGAGGTGTGGTGGGCACAGGGCAGGAGAAGGGGCACGGATGTCAGTCCGTGGGCTGGGAGCACAGAAAGGAAGGAAGATCAGAGGGCATTAAACAACTGACCCAACAGCAAGGCAAGGGGATAAGGTGTAAGCATGCTGAGGAAAGCCCTGAGGGAGCCAAAAGCTTGAGGTCCCACTGAGATCTGCACTCAGATCGCTGGATTCAGAGTCCAGAGTGCTCACCATTACACCATGGGACCACCTGGACAGATGCTGCCTTTCCCCTGTGGCCACCCTCGCTGAGCCATAGGCTCCTGGCTGAGCCTGGCAGTCTCTCCGTCTCCCTGGCCATCACCAAGTGCAGCCTTCCTCCAGGGCCACCGGGCACCCTCTACTCACAGGAGCTTTCAAGGGAGTGCCAGAGCTCTTTGCGCAAGCCTGGCATGCCCTCTCTTACAAGACCCAGGCTGGTAACCTGTGAGAATCTTGGTTTCGCCTAATTAGACCTGCTTATGAAGTTCCAGCTTAACCTCTTCAACATTGGACCTCACAGAGTACCTTCATGGCCCAGCGATCGCTCGTTCGATGCTTGCACTTGCCGTCTCTGCTGCTGCCTCCCTTCACCCCCATGTTGGACAGCCTCTCAATCTGCTGCCTAAGTTAGTGCCTCTCCTCTTCTCACCTTGTAGCTCATCCGAAGCGGCCGTCAACCAGATACCCTTACTCTCGCTTGCACTCCTAGCCAAGCTCCTGCCCTTGCCGAACGAGGCGACCAAGAGAGAGGGCAGGGGATGAGGTTCAGCAGAGGCAAGAGCTGGCAGGAGGACCCAAAGCAGCTCCTTCAGCATCTCCCTCAATCACAACGTGCTCCGGCACACTCTCATACCCCCTCGTGCACGTCCCCTCTTCCTCTTCCTGTGTGCCCAGGAAGACCTCTTCTGTGGCTCCTACTTCCTGACTGCGGTCCTTCTGAAAAATGCCACCAGTGCTCGTGCAACCTGTGGTGGGATTGCGTGAGGATGTCTCTGTCCTGTCAGCAGTGTCGGAGAGAAACGCCCCAGAGCCTGCGATGTCCCTGTTGGCCTCTTACTGGTGGGCCTTTTCTCCCACCTGCCCCTCTTCCCACTGGTGCTGTCCATGTTTGCTGGTGAGGAAGTGCCAGTTCAGGGAAACTTGCTGGGTTGAAATCCTGCTGGTCAATGCCACATCCTGGACTGGCACCTACACAATGTGCCACTGGGCCTGAAAGAGGGAAGGACGCATCTCAGGGGCTCTCCAGCTTCGGGAGCAGAGGGCAGAGGAGCTGGCTGATGACTAAGGAGAGGGAAAAGTTGCCCCATCTCCAAAAAAGGGGAAGAAGCACTATCTGGGGAAGCAAGGGAAGGTGAGGATAAACTGGAGCAAGTTCCGCGGAGGATCCCTAGGATAGTCAGGGCCAGGGCTCTGGCCGTGGGAGGAGAGGCTGAGGACGCAAGGCTCGCTTAGCTAGGAGAAGAAAATGCTTAGCGGGGATCGAATAGCAGCCTCCCAGTGCCTACAAGGAGGCTACGGCGATGGCTGGAGGATGAGCGCTGTGGTCAGAAATTGAAGAGGCAGTTTGTGACTGGGTACACGAACCAAATGATCACCCTGAGGGTGCCAAAGCATGGAGCAGAGGTGCCGAGAGGCTGTGAAATGTCTGTCCTCAAGGTATTTTATGACCCAAAAGGACAAAGCACTGATGAGGTGGTGTGAGCCTGCTTGAAGCAGGAGGATGCACTCTCTGGCTCCCTGAAATGCCTTCCACCCAGAAGGGTTGTTGGAGGGTATGTGGGGAGAGGCATGCAGAATGTGAGTTTTGTAGGGGAGAGTGGAACAGTGAGCACAGGTATGCCCCTTTCTCCTTCTAGAGGAGCTGGGGCTGCAGCAAGAGCTGGTCAGCAGGCTGAGCAGAGCCCCCAGAGGAGCAAGAAGCCTCCAGTGAGGAGGCCACCCAGAGAGAAGAGCCTGCGCCACTCTGCTCCCCCCAGCCCTCAGCTGGGACCTCCCACAGCCCTGCCTGATGCTCCCTGGCACTGCCAGCACTCACGCCTCCTTCCCTTTGTCCTTCCTGTGCCCTCACCCGGGCAGGAAAATTGCCTCCCTGCAAAGTTCACCTCCTTTGGGCCTGGGGTGGGTAGCTCAAGGGCCTTGCCTTGCCCTTCTCCCACAGCTCCTGCCCATAACCCTGGCTGGGGACTTTCTCTTTCACCACCCCAGCTGGCTCTGCAGGCACCGAAGGAAACCCGGAGCGAGGGGCAGCCTTGTTGCTTGGCAGGGCGGAGAGGAGCTGCTCTCCAGTGAGCTCAGGAGGGCTGCAACCCTGCCCAGAAATCCAGCTCCAGGAGGCTGCGGGACTGTAGCCGGTGTAAAAGTCAGTTCTTTGCTGGCCGAGGAGGGAGACAAGGACGCTTAGCAGAGAATTACCAGGGGAATGAATTCTCCTATTTCACCTGTGCACGTAGCAGTGCGCCAACCCCAGCATGGAGGACCCCGATATAGAGGAAAGCAGGGTTTAGGTTTGTTTACAAACAGTTGTGTCGACCAGTCAAATTACTGATGTTAAGGGGTGGGCTAATCAGTTACTATCGCTTGAGAAATCAGCATGTGCTTCTCCCGTGCAGGTGGTCTGGACGTATGCTCAGTGGGGTGTTAGTCTGCATTATTCTAAGCCAATGTCCCGTGCAGGTGGAGGGGTTTTCTACTAGATTCAGGTCGATTGCTCTTCTGGCCCTGGTGATATACCTGGGGTTTTTTTGAAAGACTAATCTCCTATTGTTTCATCATCTGGATGGGATGTTCTCAGCCAGTGAGAGCCGGTTTAGGTTGGCTCTTCAGGTCTTCAGGTTGACCCTGAGGTAAAAGCTCTTAGTGCTAGGCAGTGTTCGTTCCTCTAAGCAAGTTGTATAGCAGTTAACGCCTTGCCTTTCACAGCGGCTGCGAGGGCCTTGCCCTGCCCGTGCTGTGCTGCGCTGCACTCCCTCCCAGCTCCTGGCTTGTCCTCCCTCCTGGCGCAGCCCTGCCCTTGCTGCTCCCCAACAGCCGAGGGCTGCCCCCGCCACCATGCAGGGTGCCAAAGAGCCAGAGAAACCCCTCCTCTCCGTGCCTGGCGCCATTCCTGTCCTGCCCAACACTGCTGGGGGGGGAGGTGGTTCCCAGTCGCCCCAGGGCAGGGCTGGCCCATCCGGACTGGGTGGTGGCCAGTCTTAAATGCTGCCAGGTGTCCCAGGAAGGCTCTGGGCAGGCTGAGCTGGTACAGCCTCTTGGTGAGGGTGAGGGACGAGGTGGCAGTGCTGAGGCCTGCATTTTGGGGCTTGTGTTTGCTGGTTCCCTGCCCCATCCACAGGCCAGAGCATGCAGCAAACAGGCAGAGGAGACAAAAGCAAAAGCGGTATGGGGAGGGCTGGGACGTGGGTGGAGATGTGAGCATGGGGAGTGTGGCCCAGCCTGCCTGCTGCAGGGGCTGTTGCTCAGGGGAAGGTATTTCACTGCAGATCAAGAGGTCCCTGGCTCAGCTCCAGGTGCCTCGGGGAGGGAGGAGGACAAGGGCTGTAGGCAAGGGGATTTTACTGTCTCCCTGGGCACCAGGTACAGTGTGGAGCTGAGTCCCATGGCTGCAGCGTGCTCAACTGCAGGGAGCCCAAAAGGGGAGCGTGCCCCGTAGTTGGCAGGATTCGGCCCTGCGCAGGGAAACCCCAATGGATTTCTAGTCCATCGCCTTCACCACTCGGCCACAACTACCTGCTCCAGCCCTCTCTGCCCTGCTCATCACATGCCCTGTGCAATGACACCCGGCTCCCTGGGACTTTCAGGGCAATGCTCCACTCCCAGCGCCTTGTCCTCAGCCGCGCATCTGAGATATCCTGCCACGGGGGGATGGTTTCACTCCCCAGCTGCCGTCTCGACCGCTTCCAGGGAAGAAGGGAAGGCAGCTGCGTGGAGACAACGAGGGTGAGGTGGGATATTAGACCCCACTTTGCCTCTCAGTCTGAGGCACTCCAAGCCTGCTGTGAGCACTGGGGTGAGGACACTCCTGCAGGGGAGATGGTGACCTCCTGGCAGCACCTCCAGCCTCTTGGGGACGTAGGGTGGTGTCAACCCTTGAACAAAGACCATGACTGCCGTGCAGGTTGTTGGTGTGTAGGGGGAATGGTTTGTGAGAGTGGGAGAGATCTGTGGAAAGGGCGAGGTAGAGCTGGGCTGAGGAAGAGTGTGGAGGGGCAAAGGGAGAATAAATGGGAGGTGTGGATGACTTAGAGGGAGACTGGAGAGAGCTTGTTTTGGTGGAATAGGTATGTCCAGAGCTTTCTTCCAGCACTAGCAAGCATTGTGAAATTCCTGAGCATGGACCAAAATATTAAACGGGTCCACAAAAGCGATCATTTCCATCACTAGACGAAGGCGGCTCCGATTCCGTTTTGGCTCTGGAGCAGGAAAATGGCGTTTGTGAGTCAGTGTGGAGGGGGTGCATCTGGCAGTGCCTGTCTGCATGCAGAGCAAGGGTGGGAGGTGGTCGCAGTCGAGAGGGAGAGCATGAGGAGGGGCTTGAGGAAGTGTGTGTGCGGGGGGCTGGAGGGAGGAGGCCGGCCTGTCTGTGAAGTGGAGGAGCCGGAGGCCGGCCAGGCTCTGATCTGGAGGAGCAGGAGGCAGCACTGCACGCAGGTGCGTTAGTGGAATAGTGGCGAGCATAGCTGCCTTCCAAGCAGTTGACCCGGCTTTGATTCCTGGCCAATGCAGACAGACGTCTCTTCAGCCTGGCTCCAGGGTTTCTTCCACCTTCTGCTGGCAGCCTCTCCTGCTCAAAAAATGCCCAGCTTTCCCCTGGGGTTTCAAGGGGGAAAGCTGGGCATTCTCGCCTCCCTGCAGCCTTGAGTCCAAGTCAGACCAGTGCTTTCTGCCTGTTGGGAGGCCTCCAGGCTTGACTCTTCACTGCAGTGCTGGCACAGGAGCCAGGAGAGAGGCTTTTCAGCCCTGAGTCCAAGTCAGACCAGTGCTTTCTGCCTGTTGGGAGGCCTCCAGGCTTGACTCTTCACTGCGGTGCTGGCACAGGAGCCAGGAGAGAGGCTTTTCAGCCCTGGCACAGAGCTGCTCCTCCTGCTGCTGCTGCTGCTGCTGCTGCTGCTGCTGGTTGCACCTGGCAAGAAAAGCATGCTGCCATGGCAGGGTGCAGATGAAGACCGAGAATGCCTAGGCGGTGGTCAAGGGACAGACTGTGCTTCATGAGGCCAGCTATGCAATTTGGCTGGGCGGTGGGAGGCGGCCTGTTCCTTATGTGATGCCTCAAAGGCCTGTCTGATCTGAAGTCACACTGGAGACGCTGACCTACCCTGTCCAGGCTCCGGCATTGCAGAGACACCCTGAAGTTTACCGGAGCTGGATGTAACGATGTTCCTGGTAACTAAGAACTGAGACACCCTCATTTCTCTTGCAGCTTATGGCCTGTGGGCCAAGGGAAACACAAGGAGCCTCTCACAAGTAGACTCTACCTCAAGGGGACAAAGCTTCTCAAGTCTCTGATTCCAGGGTTGCTTAAAGAAAAAAGCAATGATGTTCTTTGCTGTGCTGACAGTCAAAAACCAAGCTGGATGGTGGGGTTGAGGGCGGGGGGGTGTGTTAGCACAGTATTTATAGAGTCCCATCTGTCATCAGCAGTTCTACAAGTAGGTGGAGTTAGGAAGAGGGGGACCGTGATTGCACATGCTCAGTTCCCTACTGAAATGCCCACCCTAACCCCATCTTGCAGTCACACTGCCTACGTCCAGCCAGCAAAAGAAGTGTTTTTCTCCTTTCCATTCCAAACCCATGCCCTGGAGTTTACTCCCACACCACCAATGAAAGAGAGAAGTGCCATGGCTGGTTTTCATATGATTTTGTGAACAACAATTGAGAGGACTGAAAAGTTAATTCAAAAGGCATGTATTAACTTTCAGAATGAACAATTTGGCAACTGGCCCACAGGGCCGTGATCACTAGCTTACAGACACATGCTCAAGGACTCTGAGGCTTTTTGGTGCTCTGCTCTACGTTCAGGGAGCTCTATCCGCAGCTGGCGGTAAGCTCAGGACAGAAGCCAGTGCTCTTCCTTGCAGAGCGGGTAGCTAACTGAGGGAGAACAAACCACCACGAGTCTCCAGCTATGCTGCACAAAGTCTTTAATGAGAAGGAGGAAATGTAGTGGCACAGAACAGAGACCAAGAAACACGGCGGCAGGGTTCAGGGAGGCACAGAGAACGGCCCATTTCCCAAGGACAAGCTCCACACACAGCGCTTGCCTTTTCCCATTTGGCTCTACCTGGTGGCAATCGCAGCCCACCAACACCAGACCCTAGCTCCGGCACCCTCCCCCCGTCAGCAGGAGGTTCAGCAAAGCAGAAGAGAACGAGCCCTTTCTCGAGGAGCTCAGAGCAAAGCAGAGTCAGAAGAGGCAGGGTGAGGCCTGCCATGCAGCGAGGAGCAGTGAGCACAGGTCCCTCCTGCCAGGTGGGATGAGGACACCCAGCCCGTCTGCAAGCCGTGGCCACGCTCCTGCTGCTGCAGGGTCCCTGTCTTCCTTCCTGCTCCGAAGGGGATGATCTGCCGGCTTCAGCAGTTCAGACTGCAGCGGAGGGGAGGCAGGCACAGCCCTGAGCCCCCCAGACCAAGGGAGCCCCCAGAAGAGATGGGAACCCCCCCGGCGCTGAGGGAGCTCCCAACAGCAGCGGACAGAGAGGATCCCACGGCTGTGCTCTGAGGGAAAGAGGTGAGGATGGGGCCCGGCAGGGTCACCACCACCGGGGAGGCCTGGATGAATACCGTCGAGTCAGCGCAGCGGGCGACACAGGGCTCACTGCAGCTGCTTGCAAGTGGGGTTGCGCCAGAGGCGCCACAGGGGCGTGGGGGACAGGGTCTGAAGCAAGACATCTCTCGGAGAGGGAGGCAAAGCTGAAACACAGAGCAGGCAGGGAGCACGAACCTCAATATCAGTCTGTCTTTCTTCTTCTCAGCTCTCTCCGTGGACACACTTTGGTTTCTGAACACCCAGTGTGCCTACATCTCCCACGGCCCTCATTGTGCCCTCCAAGTTGCATGGCACAGGAAGGCTGACCCACTTTGGGAATAGGAGCCAGCACAGTGGGTTTAAAGCACCTGTGGCAAGACAGATCACACCCCATCTCCAGAACAAACATTGCTGCATTGAAGAAGGCACTGGATGCACTTGCCCATTTCGTTAGAGACCATCTACTGCAGGTGCAAATTCTGGTGGGCAGACCTCCCTGCAGCTCAGCCCCATTGATCCCCTTCTGCTTAAAAGAAACCCCCTCTTCCCAGCTCTCCTCAGCCACCCCACCAAAAGGGAAAGGAGGTGACAGCCCTTAAACCATTCTGTTGCAGGGCCAAGCTGAGGCAGCCCAAGTATCAACCTGAGTAGCCACCATGACAGCAGTTCAGCCTACAGGGAGAGATGGAGCGGACTCAGACTTACCTTGTTCCTCGAGGAAAGGGAGGCAAGAGAGCAGGATGCGGGGCCTGGAGGAGCGCGGGCTTTTATGCTGTGTCCCAGAGCCCTGGGGGGCCACAAACATTCCTTGCTCATGAAGCATCTAAACACCTAGTAGTTGCCGCTTGGTCCAGCCTCGCTGGTGATTAAGCCCTTGCCTCTTCCACCTGAGATTTTGTGCTCCCGCTGTATACCACCGGGTATACATCAAATGGTGGTGGTATAAATTCCACCGAACATCAAAACCATTCATCCATGTCTCAGCTTCATAAGGCCAATCAACTCGGAGGTCTCATGCTAGTGGGCAAGGAGATTTTGAGTGGGTTTGCGTAGTATGGATTGCCTTTGTCACTTTGCCTTCTTCATGGTGAGCACGGCCACCAGTCATGGTCAAATTCAGCTATGAGGGACACCTCAAGTCAGCTCTCAAGTGCTTTCAGTGCAGGCACTCAGGCTAACCCTGAGAGACATTTCTCCAATGGGTCATCGTAGACACACGGGACACTGTGAGTATGTTCAAGCAGAACGTCAAGACTGCACAATCCCATATGGGGGAAGAGACTTGTCTCACCAGGGATGTGCCAAAGCTCAACGGCAAGGAAATTCTGTTGTGGGCTGGAAGGAAGCCCCCTGCGGGCAGGGATGACGGCCACAAGGACCTTGCTTACACTCATCAGGCTCTACCACGGCCTGGTTTTGTGATCAAAGAGATGCCTGCATCCTTCCCTGAATGAGACCCACACCGGAATTGACCTGTATTGCTCAGCAAGTTCATCCCAGAGGCCCAAGGCCTGGATGGCCTGCTTCTGAGGAGAGGGCAGGGCAGGGAGCCAAAAGCTCACAGCCCTTCTTCCTGGGTCAGGGATGGGGTGGCCCATTCCATGCATTTCAGATTTCAAAGGGACAGTGCATCAGTCTCCCAGAGCACCTGGGAGTCACGGTGATGTGGAAGAGTTGGGAAAAACCCTGAACTCCAGGCCAACATGAGTCACCCTGCTGTGGAATTCAGGGGACACGGTGGCCCTGCCTCAGGCGGACCAGGAATACCAGAGCTCACAGCCTCATTTCTCCAAAAGTTCCGCTTTTGTCAAGGGCATTTCCACACAGTTTAGCACCATTCCTGAATCAACTGGTGCTTCTATGCAATCTCCTGCATTTGCTGTCTTCCAAGGCCTTGCCTTTTGGTGGTTGCTCAAGGGCTCGTGTGACTCAGTGTACCCCAGAATAACAAAGGTTGGAATGGACCTCTGGAGGTCTTCTGCTCCTGTCCACTGCTCCAAGCAGACCAAACTTCCCAGGTTCCTCAGCAGGCTCTGGGCCTTGTGCTGTTGACTCCTGAACTCTGCCACTGTCAGAGAGGTCACTGTCTCTTGAGCAGCTCTTCCAGGGCTGCACCGTGAGCTCTGTCCCTTCTTTTCCCCAAAAGACAGCTGGTATTTCCCTTGTTGCAACTTGTGATTGTTGCCTCTTGCCCTTTTGCAGTGCACCTCTCAGGAGAGTCGGGCTCCACCCTTTCCATAACCTCCTGTAGCTGGTGGGAGACAGCACTTCCATCCCCTCCTCCCCACCTTGCTCATCTCCGCCAGGTTCCACAAACCTCGTGTCCTCGGCCTCACCCCATACGTCATATGCTCCAGCCCTTACGTTCTGCCTGATCCTCTGCCAGTACCCCCCTCCAGGAGAGATCATCGCCACCTCTCGTCCCTGGTGTCCCTGGGGACACAAACTGGGGCACACCAATCCAGACATGGCCTCTGCAGTGCCGAGGGAAGGGCAACGATCCCTCCCCTCAGCTTTCATCACACAGCTTGAGTTGCAAAGGACCTTTTGAGATGACCCACGCCAACCATGTATCCACCAAACAGGTACGCTTTCACCTGAGCAGGGCCTTGAGGTCTGGTCCCCATCTTACCAGCCAGGGGTTCTCACAGCTGAGCCTCCCAGGCCCACAAGCGGGCCACGAGAAGACGACAGTGAGGGTGCTAGCACTGGTGAGGAGCTCCCAGGGCCATGGGGTGAGGTCTGGAGGTGGACGGGAACTAAGAATCAAGATTAGGAGTGAAGGCTCCCTCTGGGCTTTGCAGTGAAAGCTGTGTTGGGACAGATTTTCTCTCCTCTTTCCAGAAGGGGTTTCTAGTCACTGGCATGAAAATGAAATGCAGAGCAGGTGGCATTCCTTGCACACACCAGCCCTTGTGCTCTTCATGGTACTATGGAGCCCACTCCGACCTCTTGGCTCATTGAGATCAAACTTACAACTAGGTAAGTTTTAAAAGTGGGACGAAACAACCCGGCTGAGAATGAGGTAGAGGAGTGGGCATCCTTGATGTGTCATTATACGGACCACACGACAACTTCCATTCAACCCATCTGCAGACCTTACCCTATACCCTGGGATCTGCTCACCAGTGCTGGCACCCTCACTGTCATCTCCTGGTGGGCCACTTGTGGGCCTGGGAGGCTCAGCTGTGAGAGCCACTGCCATCTCCTGGTAACCCCCAGGGCTTGCAGTGCAGCCCTGGAAGAGCTGCATGAGAGACAGAGAACCTGACCGTCAGCGGCAATGTTCAGAAGTCAACAGGACAAGGCCTAGAGTTTCCTGAGGAAACTGGGAAGTTTGGTCTGCTCGGAGCAGAGGCAGAGGACTTCCAGCGGTCCCTTCCAACCTTCATTATTCTGGGGTGCACTGAGTCTCATGGGCCCTGGAGCAGCCACCAAAAGGCAAGGCCTTGGAAGGCAGCAGCAGTACAAGATTGCATAGAAGTACTAGTTGTTTCGGGAATGGTGCTAAACTGTGTGGAAATGCCCTTGACAAAAGCAGAACTTTTGGAGAAATGAGGCTGTGAGCTCTGGTATTCCTGGCCTGCCTGAGGCAGGGCCACCGTGTCCCCTGAATTCCACAGCAGGGTGACTCATGTTGGCCTGGAGTTCAGGGTTTTTCCCAACTCTTCCACATCACCGTGACTCCCAGGTGCTCTGGGAGACTGATGCACTGTCCCTTTGAAATCTGAAATGCATGGAATGGGCCACCCCATCCCTGACCCAGGAAGAAGGGCTGTGAGCTTTTGGCTCCCTGCCCTGACCTCTCCTCAGAAGCAGGCCATCCAGGCCTTGGGCCTCTGGGATGAACTTGCTGAGCAAACAGGTCAATTCCGGTGTGGGTCTCATTCAGGGAAGGATGCAGGCATCTCTGATCATCCTCGTGGCTGTCACTCCTGCCCGCAGGGGGCTTCCTTCCAGCCCACAACAGAATTTCCTTGCCGTTGAGCTTTGGCACATCCCTGGTGAGACGAGTCTCTTCTCCCATATGGAATTGTGCAGTCTTGACATTCTGCTTGAACTTACAGTGTCCCGTGTGTCTACGATGACCCATTGGAGAAATGTCTCTCAGGGTTAGCCTGAGTGCCTGCACTGAAGGCACTTGAGAGCTGACTTGAGGTGTCCCTCATAGCTGAATTTGACCATGACTGGTGGCCGTGCTCACCATGAAGAAGGCAAAGTGACAAAGGCAATCCAAACTATGCAAACCCACTCAAAATCTCCTTGCCCACTAGCCTGAGACCTCCGAGTTGATTGGCCTTATGAAGCGGAGACGAAGATGAATCATTTTGATGTTCGGTGGTATACAGTGGGAGCACAACATTTCAGGTGAAAGAGGCAAGGGCTTAATCACCAGCGAGGTCTTCGCAAGCAGGAACTACTAGGTGTTTAGATGCTTCATGAGCAAGGAATGTTTGTGGCCCCCCAGGGCTCTGGGACACAGCATAAAAGCCCGCGCTCCTCCAGGCTCCGCATCCTCCACTCTTGCCTCCCTTTCCTCGAGGAACAAGGTAAGCCTGAGTCCGCTCCATCTCTCCCTGTGGGCTGACCTGCTGTCATGGTGGCTACTCAGGTTGATACTTGGGCTGCCTCAGCTTGGCCCTGCAACAGAATGGTTTAAGGGCTGTCACCCCTTTCCCTTTTGGTGGGCGTGGCTGGGGAGAGGTGGGAACAGGGGTTTCTTTCAAGCAGAAGGGGATCAATGGGGCTGAGCTGCAGGGAGGTCTGCCCACCAGAATTTGCACCTGCAGTAGATGGTCTCTAACGAAATGGCCAAGTGCATCCAGTGTCTTCTTCAATGCAGCAATGTTTGTTCTGGAGATGGGGTGTGATCTGTCTTGCCACAGGTGCTTTAAACCCACTGTGCTGGCTCCTATTCCCAAAGTGGGTCAGCCTTCCTGTGCCATGCAACTCGGGGGGCACAATGAGGGCCGTGGGAGATGTAGGCACACTGGGTGTTCAGAAACCAAAGTGTGTCCACGGAGAGAGCTGAGAAGAAGAAGGACAGACTGATATTGAGGTTCGTGCTCCCTGCCTGCTCTGTGTTTCAGCTTTGCCTCCCTCCCTGAGAGATGTCTTGCTTCAGACCCTGTCCCCCACGCCCCTGCGGCGCCTCTGGCCCAACCCCACTTGCAAGCAGCTGCAGTGAGCCCTGTGTCGCCCGCTGCGCTGACTCGACGGTATTCATCGAGGCCTCTCCGGTGGTGGTGACCCTGCCGGGCCCCATCCTCACCTCTTTCCCTCAGAGCACAGCCGTGGGATCCTCTCTGTCCGCTGCTGTTGGGAGCTCCCTCAGCGCCGGGGGGTTCCCATCTCTTCTGGGGGCTCCCTTGGTCTGGGGGGCTCAGGGCTGTGCCTGCCTCCCCTCCGCTGCAGTCTGAACTGCTGAAACCGGCAGATCATCCCCTTTGGAGCGGGAAGGAAGACAAGGACCCTGCAGCAGCAGGAGCGTGGCCACGGCTTGCAGATGGGCTGGGTGTCCTCGTCCCACCTGGCAGGAGAGACCTGTGCTCACTGCTCCTCACTGCACCGCAGGCCTCGCCCTGCCTCTTCTGACTCTGCTTTGCTCTGAGCTCCTTGAGAAAGGGCTCGTTCTCTTCTGCTTTGCTGAACCTCCTGCTGACGGGGGGAGGGTGCCGGAGCTAGGGACTGTTCTTGGTGGGCTGCGATTGCCACCAGGTAGAGCCAAATGGGAAAAGGCAAGCGCTGTGTGTGGAGCTTGTCCTTGGGAAATGGGCCATTCTCTGTGCCTCCCTGAACCCTGCCGCCGTGTTTCTTGGTCTCTGTTCTGTGCCACTGCCTTTCCTCCTTCTCATTAAAGACTTTGTGCAGCATAGCTGGAGACTCGTGGTGGTTTGTTCTCCTCCCCCCTCAGCTGGCCAACACCTCTGCAAGGATGTCATGGTTTAAGCCAAGCTGGCATCTAGGCAGCACGTGGTCGCTCGCTCACTCCTCCCTGCCCTGGTGGGAAAACCTGCTCTCTCCCATGACAGTGAGTCTGTCCCCATGCATGGGGCACTGCAAGTTGTGGGTGGAGCTCCCTGGCCTGATACCAGCACACCAAACCCAAGCAAGCGGGCAAGAGAAAGACAGAAAAGCCTCAGAGAAATGGATGGAACAAGAAGCAATGGACAGGGCTGGAAAGACAAGGAATGCCACACACAGTGGTGGGCAAAGATGGGAAACGGTTGCCCAGGGAGCTTGGAGATCCTCCCTCTTGGGAGATGTCCAACATCCAGCCAGGCAAGGCCATGAAAAACGTCCTCGACTTGACCCTGCTTTGAGCCCGGCTTGCACTGCATGATCTCCACCTCAGGTGATGTGTGATTCTCTGAGCCACTGCTGGATGCCCTCATCCAGCAGCAGCCATCAAGAACACAGGAGCAGAGAGGGGACAGGAGCCAGCGCTTAGGAAAGCTGCAGAGGTGTGGTGGGCACAGGGCAGGAGAAGGGGCACGGATGTCAGTCCGTGGGCTGGGAGCACAGAAAGGAAGGAAGATCAGAGGGCATTAAACAACTGACCCAACAGCAAGGCAAGGGGATAAGGTGTAAGCATGCTGAGGAAAGCCCTGAGGGAGCCAAAAGCTTGAGGTCCCACTGAGATCTGCACTCAGATCGCTGGATTCAGAGTCCAGAGTGCTCACCATTACACCATGGGACCACCTGGACAGATGCTGCCTTTCCCCTGTGGCCACCCTCGCTGAGCCATAGGCTCCTGGCTGAGCCTGGCAGTCTCTCCGTCTCCCTGGCCATCACCAAGTGCAGCCTTCCTCCAGGGCCACCGGGCACCCTCTACTCACAGGAGCTTTCAAGGGAGTGCCAGAGCTCTTTGCGCAAGCCTGGCATGCCCTCTCTTACAAGACCCAGGCTGGTGACCTGTGAGAATCTTGGTTTCGCCTAATTAGACCTGCTTATGAAGTTTCCAGCTTAACCTCTTCAACATTGGACCTCACAGAGTACCTTCATGGCCCAGCGATCGCTCGTTCGATGCTTGCACTTGCCGTCTCTGCTGCTGCCTCCCTTCACCCCCATGTTGGACAGCCTCTCAATCTGCCTGCCTAAGTTAGTGCCTCTCCTCTTTCTCACCTTGTAGCTCATCCGAAGCGGCCGTCAACCAGATACCCTTACTCTCGCTTGCACTCCTAGCCAAGCTCCTGCCCTTGCCGAACGAGGCGACCAAGAGAGAGGGCAGGGGATGAGGTTCAGCAGAGGCAAGAGCTGGCAGGAGGACCCAAAGCAGCTCCTTCAGCATCTCCCTCAATCACAACGTGCTCCGGCACACTCTCATACCCCCTCGTGCACGTCCCCTCTTCCTCTTCCTGTGTGCCCAGGAAGACCTCTTCTGTGGCTCCTACTTCCTGACTGCGGTCCTTCTGAAAAATGCCACCAGTGCTCGTGCAACCTGTGGTGGGATTGCGTGCGGATGTCTGTCCTGTCAGCAGTGTCGGAGAGAAACGCCCCAGAGCCTGCGATGTCCCTGTTGGCCTCTTACTGGTGGGCCTTTTCTCCCACCTGCCCCTCTTCCCACTGGTGCTGTCCATGTTTGCTGGTGAGGAAGTGCCAGTTCAGGGAAACTTGCTGGGTTGAAATCCTGCTGGTCAATGCCACATCCTGGACTGGCACCTACACAATGTGCCACTGGGCCTGAAAGAGGGAAGGACGCATCTCAGGGGCTCTCCAGCTTCGGGAGCAGAGGGCAGAGGAGCTGGCTGATGACTAAGGAGAGGGAAAAGTTGCCCCATCTCCAAAAAAGGGGAAGAAGCACTATCTGGGGAAGCAAGGGAAGGTGAGGATAAACTGGAGCAAGTTCCGCGGAGGATCCCTAGGATAGTCAGGGGCCAGGGGCTCTGGCCTTGGGAGGAGAGGCTGAGGACGCAAGGCTCGCTTAGCTAGGAGAAGAAAATGCTTAGCGGGGATCGAATAGCAGCCTCCCAGTGCCTACAAGGAGGCTACGGCGATGGCTGGAGGATGAGCGCTGTGGTCAGAAATTGAAGAGGCAGTTTGTGACTGGGTACACGAACCAAAATGATCACCCTGAGGGTGCCAAAGCATGGAGCAGAGGTGCCGAGAGGCTGTGAAATGTCTGTCCTCAAGGTATTTTATGACCCAAAAGGACAAAGCACTGATGAGGTGGTGTGAGCCTGCTTGAAGCAGGAGGATGCACTCTCTGGCTCCCTGAAATGCCTTCCACCCAGAAGGGTTGTTGGAGGGTATGTGGGGAGAGGCATGCAGAATGTGAGTTTTGTAGGGGAGAGTGGAACAGTGAGCACAGGTATGCCCCTTTCTCCTTCTAGAGGAGCTGGGGCTGCAGCAAGAGCTGGTCAGCAGGCTGAGCAGAGCCCCCAGAGGAGCAAGAAGCCTCCAGTGAGGAGGCCACCCAGAGAGAAGAGCCTGCGCCACTCTGCTCCCCCCAGCCCCTCAGCTGGGACCTCCCACAGCCCTGCCTGATGCTCCCTGGCACTGCCAGCACTCACGCCTCCTTCCCTTTGTCCTTCCTGTGCCCTCACCCGGGCAGGAAAATTGCCTCCCTGCAAAGTTCACCTCCTTTGGGCCTGGGGTGGGTAGCTCAAGGGCCTTGCCTTGCCCTTCTCCCCACAGCTCCTGCCCATAACCCTGGCTGGGGACTTTCTCTTTCACCACCCCAGCTGGCTCTGCAGGCACCGAAGGAAACCCCGGAGCGAGGGGGCAGCCTTGTTGCTTGGCAGGGCGGAGAGGAGCTGCTCTCCAGTGAGCTCAGGAGGGCTGCAACCCTGCCCAGAAATCCAGCTCCCAGGAGGCTGCGGGACTGTAGCCGGTGTAAAAGTCAGTTCTTTGCTGGCCGAGGAGGGAGACAAGGACGCTTAGCAGAGAATTACCAGGGGAATGAATTCTCCTATTTCACCTGTGCACGTAGCAGTGCGCCAACCCCAGCATGGAGGACCCCGATATAGAGGAAAGCAGGGTTTAGGTTTGTTTACAAACAGTTGTGTCGACCAGTCAAATTACTGATGTTAAGGGGTGGGCTAATCAGTTACTATCGCTTGAGAAATCAGCATGTGCTTCTCCCGTGCAGGTGGTCTGGACGTATGCTCAGTGGGGTGTTAGTCTGCATTATTCTAAGCCAATGTCCCGTGCAGGTGGAGGGGTTTTTCTACTAGATTCAGGTCGATTGCTCTTCTGGCCCTGGTGATATACCTGGGGTTTTTTTGAAAGACTAATCTCCTATTGTTTCATCATCTGGATGGGATGTTCTCAGCCAGTGAGAGCCGGTTTAGGTTGGCTCTTCAGGTCTTCAGGTTGACCCTGAGGTAAAAGCTCTTAGTGCTAGGCAGTGTTCGTTCCTCTAAGCAAGTTGTATAGCAGTTAACGCCTTGCCTTTCACAGCGGCTGCGAGGGCCTTGCCCTGCCCGTGCTGTGCTGCGCTGCACTCCCTCCCAGCTCCTGGCTTGTCCTCCCTCCTGGCGCAGCCCTGCCCTTGCTGCTCCCCAACAGCCGAGGGCTGCCCCCGCCACCATGCAGGGTGCCAAAGAGCCAGAGAAACCCCTCCTCTCCGTGCCTGGCGCCATTCCTGTCCTGCCCAACACTGCTGGGGGGGGAGGTGGTTCCCAGTCGCCCCAGGGCAGGGCTGGCCCATCCGGACTGGGTGGTGGCCAGTCTTAAATGCTGCCAGGTGTCCCAGGAAGGCTCTGGGCAGGCTGAGCTGGTACAGCCTCTTGGTGAGGGTGAGGGACGAGGTGGCAGTGCTGAGGCCTGCATTTTGGGGCTTGTGTTTGCTGGTTCCCTGCCCCATCCACAGGCCAGAGCATGCAGCAAACAGGCAGAGGAGACAAAAGCAAAAGCGTATGGTGAGGGCTGGGACGTGGGTGGAGATGTGAGCATGGGGAGTGTGGCCCCAGCCTGCCTGCTGCAGGGGCTGTTGCTCAGGGGAAGGTATTTCACTGCAGATCAAGAGGTCCCTGGCTCAGCTCCAGGTGCCTCGGGGAGGGAGGAGGACAAGGGCTGTAGGCAAGGGGATTTTACTGTCTCCCTGGGCACCAGGTACAGTGTGGAGCTGAGTCCCATGGCTGCAGCGTGCTCAACTGCAGGGAGCCCAAAAGGGGAGCGTGCCCCGTAGTTGGCAGGATTCGGCCCTGCGCAGGGAAACCCCAATGGATTTCTAGTCCATCGCCTTCACCACTCGGCCACAACTACCTGCTCCAGCCCTCTCTGCCCTGCTCATCACATGCCCTGTGCAATGACACCCGGCTCCCTGGGACTTTCAGGGCAATGCTCCACTCCCAGCGCCTTGTCCTCAGCCGCGCATCTGAGATATCCTGCCACGGGGGGATGGTTTCACTCCCCAGCTGCCGTCTCGACCGCTTCCAGGGAAGAAGGGAAGGCAGCTGCGTGGAGACAACGAGGGTGAGGTGGGATATTAGACCCCACTTTGCCTCTCAGTCTGAGGCACTCCAAGCCTGCTGTGAGCACTGGGGTGAGGACACTCCTGCAGGGGAGATGGTGACCTCCTGGCAGCACCTCCAGCCTCTTGGGGACGTAGGGTGGTGTCAACCCTTGAACAAAGACCATGACTGCCGTGCAGGTTGTTGGTGTGTAGGGGGAATGGTTTGTGAGAGTGGGAGAGATCTGTGGAAAGGGCGAGGTAGAGCTGGGCTGAGGAAGAGTGTGGAGGGGCAAAGGGAGAATAAATGGGAGGTGTGGATGACTTAGAGGGAGACTGGAGAGAGCTTGTTTTGGTGGAATAGGTATGTCCAGAGCTTTCTTCCAGCACTAGCAAGCATTGTGAAATTCCTGAGCATGGACCAAAATATTAAACGGGTCCACAAAAGCGATCATTTCCATCACTAGACGAAGGCGGCTCCGATTCCGTTTTGGCTCTGGAGCAGGAAAATGGCGTTTGTGAGTCAGTGTGGAGGGGGTGCATCTGGCAGTGCCTGTCTGCATGCAGAGCAAGGGTGGGAGGTGGTCGCAGTCGAGAGGGAGAGCATGAGGAGGGGCTTGAGGAAGTGTGTGTGCGGGGGGCTGGAGGGAGGAGGCCGGCCTGTCTGTGAAGTGGAGGAGCCGGAGGCCGGCCAGGCTCTGATCTGGAGGAGCAGGAGGCAGCACTGCACGCAGGTGCGTTAGTGGAATAGTGGCGAGCATAGCTGCCTTCCAAGCAGTTGACCCGGCTTCGATTCCTGGCCAATGCAGACAGACGTCTCTTCAGCCTGGCTCCAGGGTTTCTTCCACCTTCTGCTGGCAGCCTCTCCTGCTCAAAAAATGCCCAGCTTTCCCCTGGGGTTTCAAGGGGGAAAGCTGGGCATTCTCGCCTCCCTGCAGCCTTGAGTCCAAGTCAGACCAGTGCTTTCTGCCTGTTGGGAGGCCTCCAGGCTTGACTCTTCACTGCAGTGCTGGCACAGGAGCCAGGAGAGAGGCTTTTCAGCCCTGAGTCCAAGTCAGACCAGTGCTTTCTGCCTGTTGGGAGGCCTCCAGGCTTGACTCTTCACTGCGGTGCTGGCACAGGAGCCAGGAGAGAGGCTTTTCAGCCCTGGCACAGAGCTGCTCCTCCTGCTGCTGCTGCTGCTGCTGCTGCTGCTGCTGCTGGTTGCACCTGGCAAGAAAAGCATGCTGCCATGGCAGGGTGCAGATGAAGACCGAGAATACCTAGGCGGTGGTCAAGGGACAGACTGTGCTTCATGAGGCCAGCTATGCAATTTGGCTGGGCGGTGGGAGGCGGCCTGTTCCTTATGTGATGCCTCAAAGGCCTGTCTGATCTGAAGTCACACTGGAGACGCTGACCTACCCTGTCCAGGCTCCGGCATTGCAGAGACACCCTGAAGTTTACCGGAGCTGGATGTAACGATGTTCCTGGTAACTAAGAACTGAGACACCCTCATTTCTCTTGCAGCTTATGGCCTGTGGGCCAAGGGAAACACAAGGAGCCTCTCACAAGTAGACTCTACCTCAAGGGGACAAAGCTTCTCAAGTCTCTGATTCCAGGGTTGCTTAAAGAAAAAGCAATGATGTTCTTTGCTGTGCTGACAGTCAAAAACCAAGCTGGATGGTGGGGTTGAGGGCGGGGGGGTGTGTTAGCACAGTATTTATAGAGTCCCACTCTGTCATCAGCAGTTCTACAAGTAGGTGGAGTTAGGAAGAGGGGGACCGTGATTGCACATGCTCAGTTCCCTACTGAAATGCCCACCCTAACCCCATCTTGCAGTCACACTGCCTACGTCCAGCCAGCAAAAGAAGTGTTTTTCTCCTTTCCATTCCAAACCCATGCCCTGGAGTTTACTCCCACACCACCAATGAAAGAGAGAAGTGCCATGGCTGGTTTTCATATGATTTTGTGAACAACAATTGAGAGGACTGAAAAGTTAATTCAAAAGGCATGTATTAACTTTCAGAATGAACAATTTGGCAACTGGCCCACAGGGCCGTGATCACTAGCTTACAGACACATGCTCAAGGACTCTGAGCTTTTTGGTGCTCTGCTCTACGTTCAGGGAGCTCTATCCGCAGCTGGCGGTAAGCTCAGGACAGAAGCCAGTGCTCTTCCTTGCAGAGCGGGTAGCTAACTGAGGGAGAACAAACCACCACGAGTCTCCAGCTATGCTGCACAAAGTCTTTAATGAGAAGGAGGAAATGTAGTGGCACAGAACAGAGACCAAGAAACACGGCGGCAGGGTTCAGGGAGGCACAGAGAACGGCCCATTTCCCAAGGACAAGCTCCACACACAGCGCTTGCCTTTTCCCATTCGGCTCTACCTGGTGGCAATCGCAGCCCACCAACACCAGTCCCTAGCTCCGGCACCCTCCCCCCGTCAGCAGGAGGTTCAGCAAAGCAGAAGAGAACGAGCCCTTTCTCGAGGAGCTCAGAGCAAAGCAGAGTCAGAAGAGGCAGGGTGAGGCCTGCCATGCAGCGAGGAGCAGTGAGCACAGGTCCCTCCTGCCAGGTGGGACGAGGACACCCAGCCCGTCTGCAAGCCGTGGCCACGCTCCTGCTGCTGCAGGGTCCCTGTCTTCCTTCCTGCTCCGAAGGGGATGATCTGCCGGCTTCAGCAGTTCAGACTGCAGCGGAGGGGAGGCAGGCACAGCCCTGAGCCCCCCAGACCAAGGGAGCCCCCAGAAGAGATGGGAACCCCCCCGGCGCTGAGGGAGCTCCCAACAGCAGCGGACAGAGAGGATCCCACGGCTGTGCTCTGAGGGAAAGAGGTGAGGATGGGGCCCGGCAGGGTCACCACCACCGGGGAGGCCTGGATGAATACCGTCGAGTCAGCGCAGCGGGCGACACAGGGCTCACTGCAGCTGCTTGCAAGTGGGGTTGCGCCAGAGGCGCCACAGGGGCGTGGGGGACAGGGTCTGAAGCAAGACATCTCTCGGAGAGGGAGGCAAAGCTGAAACACAGAGCAGGCAGGGAGCACGAACCTCAATATCAGTCTGTCTTTCTTCTTCTCAGCTCTCTCCGTGGACACACTTTGGTTTCTGAACACCCAGTGTGCCTGCATCTCCCACGGCCCTCATTGTGCCCTCCAAGTTGCATGGCACAGGAAGGCTGACCCACTTTGGGAATAGGAGCCAGCACAGTGGGTTTAAAGCACCTGTGGCAAGACTGATCATACCCCATCTCCAGAACAAACATTGCTGCATTGAAGAAGGCACTGGATGCACTTGCCCATTTCGTTAGAGACCATCTACTGCAGGTGCAAATTCTGGTGGGCAGACCTCCCTGCAGCTCAGCCCCATTGATCCCCTTCTGCTTAAAAGAAACCCCTCTTCCCAGCTCTCCTCAGCCACCCCACCAAAAGGGAAAGGAGGTGACAGCCCTTAAACCATTCTGTTGCAGGGCCAAGCTGAGGCAGCCCAAGTATCAACCTGAGTAGCCACCATGACAGCAGTTCAGCCTACAGGGAGAGATGGAGCGGACTCAGACTTACCTTGTTCCTCGAGGAAAGGGAGGCAAGAGAGCAGGATGCGGGGCCTGGAGGAGCGCGGGCTTTTATGCTGTGTCCCAGAGCCCTGGGGGCCACAAACATTCCTTGCTCATGAAGCATCTAAACACCTAGTAGTTGCCGCTTGGTCCAGCCTCGCTGGTGATTAAGCCCTTGCCTCTTCCACCTGAGATTTTGTGCTCCCGCTGTATACCACCGGGTATACATCAAATGGTGGTGGTATAAATTCCACCGAACATCAAAACCATTCATCCATGTCTCAGCTTCATAAGGCCAATCAACTCGGAGGTCTCATGCTAGTGGGCAAGGAGATTTTGAGTGGGTTTGCGTAGTATGGATTGCCTTTGTCACTTTGCCTTCTTCATGGTGAGCACGGCCACCAGTCATGGTCAAATTCAGCTATGAGGGACACCTCAAGTCAGCTCTCAAGTGCTTTCAGTGCAGGCACTCAGGCTAACCCTGAGAGACATTTCTCCAATGGGTCATCGTAGACACACGGGACACTGTGAGTATGTTCAAGCAGAACGTCAAGACTGCACAATCCCATATGGGGAAGAGACTTGTCTCACCAGGGATGTGCCAAAGCTCAACGGCAAGGAAATTCTGTTGTGGGCTGGAAGGAAGCCCCCTGCGGGCAGGGATGACGGCCACAAGGACCTTGCTTACACTCATCAGGCTCTACCACGGCCTGGTTTTGTGATCAAAGAGATGCCTGCATCCTTCCCTGAATGAGACCCACACCGGAATTGACCTGTATTGCTCAGCAAGTTCATCCCAGAGGCCCAAGGCCTGGATGGCCTGCTTCTGAGGAGAGGGCAGGGCAGGGAGCCAAAAGCTCACAGCCCTTCTTCCTGGGTCAGGGATGGGGTGGCCCATTCCATGCATTTCAGATTTCAAAGGGACAGTGCATCAGTCTCCCAGAGCACCTGGGAGTCACGGTGATGTGGAAGAG
This sequence comes from Gymnogyps californianus, assembly GCF_018139145.2. Lineage (NCBI taxonomy): Eukaryota > Metazoa > Chordata > Aves > Accipitriformes > Cathartidae > Gymnogyps > Gymnogyps californianus. Next base: position 31,368 of record NW_026114038.1, on the reverse strand, counting down.
TTGGGAAAAACCCTGAACTCCAGGCCAACATGAGTCACCCTGCTGTGGAATTCAGGGGACACGGTGGCCCTGCCTCAGGCGGACCAGGAATACCAGAGCTCACAGCCTCATTTCTCCAAAAGTTCCGCTTTTGTCAAGGGCATTTCCACACAGTTTTAGCACCATTCCTGAATCAACTGGTGCTTCTATGCAATCTCCTGCATTTGCTGTCTTCCAAGGCCTTGCCTTTTGGTGGTTGCTCAAGGGCTCGTGTGACTCAGTGTACCCCAGAATAACAAAGGTTGGAATGGACCTCTGGAGGTCTTCTGCTCCTGTCCACTGCTCCAAGCAGACCAAACTTCCCAGGTTCCTCAGCAGGCTCTGGGCCTTGTGCTGTTGACTCCTGAACTCTGCCACTGTCAGAGAGGTCACTGTCTCTTGAGCAGCTCTTCCAGGGCTGCACCGTGAGCTCTGTCCCTTCTTTTCCCCAAAAGACAGCTGGTATTTCCCTTGTTGCAACTTGTGATTGTTGCCTCTTGCCCTTTTGCAGTGCACCTCTCAGGAGAGTCGGGCTCCACCCTTTCCATAACCTCCTGTAGCTGGTGGAGACAGCACTTCCATCCCCTCCTCCCCACCTTGCTCATCTCCGCCAGGTTCCACAAACCTCGTGTCCTCGGCCTCACCCCATACGTCATATGCTCCAGCCCTTACGTTCTGCCTGATCCTCTGCCAGTACCCCCTCCAGGAGAGATCATCGCCACCTCTCGTCCCTGGTGTCCCTGGGGACACAAACTGGGGCACACCAATCCAGACATGGCCTCTGCAGTGCCGAGGGAAGGGCAACGATCCCTCCCCTCAGCTTTCATCACACAGCTTGAGTTGCAAAGGACCTTTTGAGATGACCCACGCCAACCATGTATCCACCAAACAGGTACGCTTTCACCTGAGCAGGGCCTTGAGGTCTGGTCCCCATCCTACCAGCCAGGGGTTCTCACAGCTGAGCCTCCCAGGCCCACAAGCGGGCCACGAGAAGACGACAGTGAGGGTGCTAGCACTGGTGAGGAGCTCCCAGGGCCATGGGGTGAGGTCTGGAGGTGGACGGGAACTAAGAATCAAGATTAGGAGTGAAGGCTCCCTCTGGGCTTTGCAGTGAAAGCTGTGTTGGGACAGATTTTCTCTCCTCTTTCCAGAAGGGGTTTCTAGTCACTGGCATGAAAATGAAATGCAGAGCAGGTGGCATTCCTTGCACACACCAGCCCTTGTGCTCTTCATGGTACTATGGAGCCCACTCCGACCTCTTGGCTCATTGAGATCAAACTTACAACTAGGTAAGTTTTAAAAGTGGGACGAAACAACCCGGCTGAGAATGAGGTAGAGGAGTGGGCATCCTTGATGTGTCATTATACGGACCACACGACAACTTCCATTCAACCCATCTGCAGACCTTACCCTGTACCCTGGGATCTGCTCACCAGTGCTGGCACCCTCACTGTCATCTCCTGGTGGGCCACTTGTGGGCCTGGGAGGCTCAGCTGTGAGAGCCACTGCCATCTCCTGGTAACCCCCAGGGCTTGCAGTGCAGCCCTGGAAGAGCTGCATGAGAGACAGAGAACCTGACCGTCAGCGGCAATGTTCAGAAGTCAACAGGACAAGGCCTAGAGTTTCCTGAGGAACCTGGGAAGTTTGGTCTGCTCGGAGCAGAGGCAGAGGACTTCCAGCGGTCCCTTCCAACCTTCATTATTCTGGGGTGCACTGAGTCTCATGGGCCCTGGAGCAGCCACCAAAAGGCAAGGCCTTGGAAGGCAGCAGCAGTACAAGATTGCATAGAAGTACTAGTTGTTTCGGGAATGGTGCTAAACTGTGTGGAAATGCCCTTGACAAAAGCAGAACTTTTGGAGAAATGAGGCTGTGAGCTCTGGTATTCCTGGCCTGCCTGAGGCAGGGCCACCGTGTCCCCTGAATTCCACAGCAGGGTGACTCATGTTGGCCTGGAGTTCAGGGTTTTTCCCAACTCTTCCACATCACCGTGACTCCCAGGTGCTCTGGGAGACTGATGCACTGTCCCTTTGAAATCTGAAATGCATGGAATGGGCCACCCCATCCCTGACCCAGGAAGAAGGGCTGTGAGCTTTTGGCTCCCTGCCCTGACCTCTCCTCAGAAGCAGGCCATCCAGGCCTTGGGCCTCTGGGATGAACTTGCTGAGCAAACAGGTCAATTCCGGTGTGGGTCTCATTCAGGGAAGGACACAGGCATCTCTGATCGTCCTCGTGGCTGTCACTCCTGCCCGCAGGGGGCTTCCTTCCAGCCCACAACAGAATTTCCTTGCCGTTGAGCTTTGGCACATCCCTGGTGAGACGAGTCTCTTCTCCCATACGGGATTGTGCAGTCTTGACGTTCTGCTTGAACTTACAGTGTCCCGTGTGTCTACGATGACCCATTGGAGAAATGTCTCTCAGGGTTAGCCTGAGTGCCTGCACTGAAGGCACTTGAGAGCTGACTTGAGGTGTCCCTCATAGCTGAATTTGACCATGACTGGTGGCCGTGCTCACCATGAAGAAGGCAAAGTGACAAAGGCAATCCAAACTATGCAAACCCACTCAAAATCTCCTTGCCCGCTAGCCTGAGACCTCCGAGTTGATTGGCCTTATGAAGCGGAGACGAAGATGAATCATTTTGATGTTCGGTGGTATACAGCGGGAGCACAACATTTCAGGTGAAAGAGGCAAGGGCTTAATCACCAGCGAGGTCTTCGCAAGCAGGAACTACTAGGTGTTTAGATGCTTCATGAGCAAGGAATGTTTGTGGCCCCCCAGGGCTCTGGGACACAGCATAAAAGCCCGCGCTCCTCCAGGCTCCGCATCCTCCTCTCTGGCCTCCCTTTCCTCAAGGAACAAGGTAAGCCTGAGTCCGCTCCATCTCTCCCTGTGGGCTGAACTGCTGTCATGGTGGCTACTCAGGTTGATACTTGGGCTGCCTCAGCTTGGCCCTGCAACAGAATGGTTTAAGGGCTGTCACCCCTTTCCCTTTTGGTGGGCGTGGCTGGGGAGAGGTGGGAACAGGGGTTTCTTTCAAGCAGAAGGGGATCAATGGGCTGAGCTGCAGGGAGGTCTGCCCACCAGAATTTGCACCTGCAGTAGATGGTCTCTAACGAAATGGGCAAGTGCATCCAGTGCTTTCTTCAATGCAGCAATGTTTGTTCTGGAGATGGGGTGTGATCTGTCTTGCCACAGGTGCTTTAAACCCACTGTGCTGGCTCCTATTCCCAAAGTGGGTCAGCCTTCCTGTGCCATGCAACTCGGGGGGCACAATGAGGGCCGTGGGAGATGTAGGCACACTGGGTGTTCAGAAACCAAAGTGTGTCCACGGAGAGAGCTGAGAAGAAGAAGGACAGACTGATATTGAGGTTCGTGCTCCCTGCCTGCTCTGTGTTTCAGCTTTGCCTCCCTCCCTGAGAGATGTCTTGCTTCAGACCCTGTCCCCACGCCCCTGCGGCGCCTCTGGCCCAACCCCACTTGCAAGCAGCTGCAGTGAGCCCTGTGTTGCCCGCTGCGCTGACTCGACGGTATTCATCGAGGCCTCTCCGGTGGTGGTGACCCTGCCGGGCCCCATCCTCACCTCTTTCCCTCAGAGCACAGCCGTGGGATCCTCTCTGTCCGCTGCTGTTGGGAGCTCCCTCAGCGCCGGGGGGGTTCCCATCTCTTCTGGGGGCTCCCTTGGTCTGGGGGGCTCAGGGCTGTGCCTGCCTCCCCTCCGCTGCAGTCTGAACTGCTGAAGCCGGCAGATCATCCCCTTCGGAGCAGGAAGGAAGACAGGGACCCTGCAGCAGCAGGAGCGTGGCCACGGCTTGCAGACGGGCTGGGTGTCCTCGTCCCACCTGGCAGGAGGGACCTGTGCTCACTGCTCCTCACTGCACGCAGGCCTCGCCCTGCCTCTTCTGACTCTGCTTTGCTCTGAGCTCCTCGAGAAAGGGCTCGTTCTCTTCTGCTTTGCTGAACCTCCTGCTGACGGGGGGAGGGTGCCGGAGCTAGGGTCTGGTGTTGGTGGGCTGCGATTGCCACCAGGTAGAGCCGAATGGGAAAAGGCAAGCGCTGTGTGTGGAGCTTGTCCTTGGGAAATGGGCCGTTCTCTGTGCCTCCCTGAACCCTGCCGCCGTGTTTCTTGGTCTCTGTTCTGTGCCACTGCATTTCCTCCTTCTCATTAAAGACTTTGTGCAGCATAGCTGGAGACTCGTGGTGGTTTGTTCTCCCTCAGTTAGCTACCCGCTCTGCAAGGAAGAGCACTGGCTTCTGTCCTGAGCTTACCGCCAGCTGCGGATAGAGCTCCCTGAACGTAGAGCAGAGCACCAAAAAGCCTCAGAGTCCTTGAGCATGTGTCTGTAAGCTAGTGATCACGGCCCTGTGGGCCAGTTGCCAAATTGTTCATTCTGAAAGTTAATACATGCCTTTTGAATTAACTTTTCAGTCCTCTCAATTGTTGTTCACAAAATCATATGAAAACCAGCCATGGCACTTCTCTCTTTCATTGGTGGTGTGGGAGTAAACTCCAGGGGATGGGTATGGAATGGAAAGGAGAAAAGCACTTCTTTTGCTGGCTGGACGTAGGCAGTGTGACTGCAAGATGGGGTTAGGGTGGGCATTTCAGTAGGGACCTGAGCATGTGCAATCACGATCCCCCTCTTCCTAACTCCACCTACTTGTAGAACTGCTGATGACAGAGTGGACTCTATAAATACTGTGCTAACACACCCCCCGCCCTCAACCCCACCATCCAGCTTGGTTTTTGACTGTCAGCACAGCAAAGAACATCATTGCTTTTTTCTTTAAGCAACCCTGGAATCAGAGACTTGAGAAGCTTTGTCCCCTTGAGGTAGAGTCTACTTGTGAGAGGCTCCTTGTGTTTCCCTTGGCCCACAGGCCATAAGCTGCAAGAGAAATGAGGGTGTCTCAGTTCTTAGTTACCAGGAACATCGTTACATCCAGCTCCGGTAAACTTCAGGGTGTCTCTGCAATGCCGGAGCCTGGACAGGGTAGGTCAGCGTCTCCAGTGTGACTTCAGATCAGACAGGCCTTTGAGGCATCACATAAGGACCAGGCCGCCTCCCACCGCCCAGCCAAATTGCATAGCTGGCCTCATGAAGCACAGTCTGTCCCTTGACCACCGCCTAGGTATTCTCGGTCTTCATCTGCACCCTGCCATGGCAGCATGCTTTTCTTGCCAGGTGCAACCAGCAGCAGCAGCAGCAGCAGCAGCAGCAGCAGCAGCGGCAGCAGCAGCAGCAGCAGGAGGAGCAGCTCTGTGCCAGGGCTGAAAAGCCTCTCTCCTGGCTCCTGTGCCAGCACTGCAGTGAAGAGTCAAGCCTGGAGGCCTCCCAACAGGCAGAAAGCACTGGTCTGACTTGGACTCAAGGCTGCAGGGAGGCGAGAATGCCCAGCTTTCCCCCTTGAAACCCCAGGGGAAAGCTGGGCATTTTTTGAGCAGGAGAGGCTGCCAGCAGAAGGTGGAAGAAACCCTGGAGCCAGGCTGAAGAGACGTCTGTCTGCATTGGCCAGGAATCAAAGCCGGGTCAACTGCTTGGAAGGCAGCTATGCTCGCCACTATTCCACTAACGCACCTGCGTGCAGTGCTGCCTCCTGCTCCTCCAGATCAGAGCCTGGCCGGCCTCCGGCTCCTCCACTTCACAGACAGGCCGGCCTCCTCCCTCCAGCCCCCCGCACACACACTTCCTCAAGCCCCTCCTCATGCTCACCCTCTCGACTGCGACCACCTCCCACCCTTGCTCTGCATGCAGACAGGCACTGCCAGATGCACCCCCTCCACACTGACTCACAAACGCCATTTTCCTGCTCCAGAGCCAAAACGGAATCGGAGCCGCCTTCGTCTAGTGATGGAAATGATCGCTTTTGTGGACCCGTTTAATATTTTGGTCCATGCTCAGGAATTTCACAATGCTTGCTAGTGCTGGAAGAAAGCTCTGGACATACCTATTCCACCAAAACAAGCTCTCTCCAGTCTCCCTCTAAGTCATCCACACCTCCCATTTATTCTCCCTTTGCCCCTCCACACTCTTCCTCAGCCCAGCTCTACCTCGCCCTTTCCACAGATCTCTCCCACTCTCACAAACCATTCCCCCTACACACCAACAACCTGCACGGCAGTCATGGTCTTTGTTCAAGGGTTGACACCACCCTACGTCCCCAAGAGGCTGGAGGTGCTGCCAGGAGGTCACCATCTCCCCTGCAGGAGTGTCCTCACCCCAGTGCTCACGGCAGGCTTGGAGTGCCTCAGACTGAGAGGCAAAGTGGGGTCTAATATCCCACCTCACCCTCGTTGTCTCCACGCAGCTGCCTTCCCTTCTTCCCTGGAAGCGGTCGAGACGGCAGCTGGGGAGTGAAACCATCCCCCCGTGGCAGGATATCTCAGATGCGCGGCTGAGGACAAGGCGCTGGGAGTGGAGCATTGCCCTGAAAGTCCCAGGGAGCCGGGTGTCATTGCACAGGGCATGTGATGAGCAGGGCAGAGAGGGCTGGAGCAGGTAGTTGTGGCCGAGTGGTGAAGGCGATGGACTAGAAATCCATTGGGGTTTCCCTGCGCAGGGCCGAATCCTGCCAACTACGGGGCACGCTCCCCTTTTGGGCTCCCTGCAGTTGAGCACGCTGCAGCCATGGGACTCAGCTCCACACTGTACCTGGTGCCCAGGGAGACAGTAAAATCCCCTTGCCTACAGCCCTTGTCCTCCTCCCTCCCCGAGGCACCTGGAGCTGAGCCAGGGACCTCTTGATCTGCAGTGAAATACCTTCCCCTGAGCAACAGCCCCTGCAGCAGGCAGGCTGGGGCCACACTCCCCATGCTCACATCTCCACCCACGTCCCAGCCCTCCCATATCGCTTTTGCTTTTGTCTCCTCTGCCTGTTTGCTGCATGCTCTGGCCTGTGGATGGGCAGGAACCAGCAAACACAAGCCCCAAAATGCAGGCCTCAGCACTGCCACCTCGTCCCTCACCCTCACCAAGAGGCTGTACCAGCTCAGCCTGCCCAGAGCCTTCCTGGGACACCTGGCAGCATTTAAGACTGGCCACCACCCAGTCCGGATGGGCCAGCCCTGCCCTGGGGCGACTGGGAACCACCTCCCCCCCAGCAGTGTTGGGCAGGACAGGAATGGCGCCAGGCACGGAGAGGAGGGGTTTCTCTGGCTCTTTGGCACCCTGCATGGTGGCGGGGGCAGCCCTCGGCTGTTGGGGAGCAGCAAGGGCAGGGCTGCGCCAGGAGGGAGGACAAGCCAGGAGCTGGGAGGGAGTGCAGCGCAGCACAGCACGGGCAGGGCAAGGCCCTCGCAGCCGCTGTGAAAGGCAAGGCGTTAACTGCTATACAACTTGCTTAGAGGAATGAACACTGCCTAGCACTAAGAGCTTTTACCTCAGGGTCAACCTGAAGACCTGAAGAGCCAACCTAAACCGGCTCTCACTGGCTGAGAACATCCCATCCAGATGATGAAACAATAGGAGATTAGTCTTTCAAAAAAACCCCAGGTATATCACCAGGGCCAGAAGAGCAATCGACCTGAATCTAGTAGAAAACCCCTCCACCTGCACGGGACATTGGCTTAGAATAATGCAGACTAACACCCCACTGAGCATACGTCCAGACCACCTGCACGGGAGAAGCACATGCTGATTTCTCAAGCGATAGTAACTGATTAGCCCACCCCTTAACATCAGTAATTTGACTGGTCGACACAACTGTTTGTAAACAAACCTAAACCCTGCTTTCCTCTATATCGGGGTCCTCCATGCTGGGGTTGGCGCACTGCTACGTGCACAGGTGAAATAGGAGAATTCATTCCCCTGGTAATTCTCTGCTAAGCGTCCTTGTCTCCCTCCTCGGCCAGCAAAGAACTGACTTTTACACCGGCTACAGTCCCGCAGCCTCCTGGGAGCTGGATTTCTGGGCAGGGTTGCAGCCCTCCTGAGCTCACTGGAGAGCAGCTCCTCTCCGCCCTGCCAAGCAACAAGGCTGCCCCCTCGCTCCGGGGTTTCCTTCGGTGCCTGCAGAGCCAGCTGGGGTGGTGAAAGAGAAAGTCCCCAGCCAGGGTTATGGGCAGGAGCTGTGGGGAGAAGGGCAAGGCAAGGCCCTTGAGCTACCCACCCCAGGCCCAAAGGAGGTGAACTTTGCAGGGAGGCAATTTTCCTGCCCGGGTGAGGGCACAGGAAGGACAAAGGGAAGGAGGCGTGAGTGCTGGCAGTGCCAGGGAGCATCAGGCAGGGCTGTGGGAGGTCCCAGCTGAGGGGCTGGGGGGAGCAGAGTGGCGCAGGCTCTTCTCTCTGGGTGGCCTCCTCACTGGAGGCTTCTTGCTCCTCTGGGGGCTCTGCTCAGCCTGCTGACCAGCTCTTGCTGCAGCCCCAGCTCCTCTAGAAGGAGAAAGGGGCATACCTGTGCTCACTGTTCCACTCTCCCCTACAAAACTCACATTCTGCATGCCTCTCCCCACATACCCTCCAACAACCCTTCTGGGTGGAAGGCATTTCAGGGAGCCAGAGAGTGCATCCTCCTGCTTCAAGGAGGCTCACACCACCTCATCAGTGCTTTGTCCTTTTGGGTCATAAAATACCTTGAGGACAGACATTTCACAGCCTCTCGGCACCTCTGCTCCATGCTTTGGCACCCTCAGGGTGATCATTTTGGTTCGTGTACCCAGTCACAAACTGCCTCTTCAATTTCTGACCACAGCGCTCATCCTCCAGCCATCGCCGTAGCCTCCTTGTAGGCACTGGGAGGCTGCTATTCGATCCCCGCTAAGCATTTTCTTCTCCTAGCTAAGCGAGCCTTGCGTCCTCAGCCTCTCCTCCCAAGGCCAGAGCCCTGGCCCCTGACTATCCTAGGGATCCTCCGCGGAACTTGCTCCAGTTTATCCTCACCTTCCCTTGCTTCCCCAGATAGTGCTTCTTCCCCTTTTTTGGAGATGGGGCAACTTTTCCCTCTCCTTAGTCATCAGCCAGCTCCTCTGCCCTCTGCTCCCGAAGCTGGAGAGCCCCTGAGATGCGTCCTTCCCTCTTTCAGGCCCAGTGGCACATTGTGTAGGTGCCAATCCAGGATGTGGCATTGACCAGCAGGATTTCAACCCAGCAAGTTTCCCTGAACTGGCACTTCCTCACCAGCAAACATGGACAGCACCAGTGGGAAGAGGGGCAGGTGGGAGAAAAGGCCCACCAGTAAGAGGCCAACAGGGACATCGCAGGCTCTGGGGCGTTTCTCTCCGACACTGCTGACAGGACAGAGACATCCGCACGCAATCCCACCACAGGTTGCACGAGCACTGGTGGCATTTTTCAGAAGGACCGCAGTCAGGAAGTAGGAGCCACAGAAGAGGTCTTCCTGGGCACACAGGAAGAGGAAGAGGGGACGTGCACGAGGGGGTATGAGAGTGTGCCGGAGCACGTTGTGATTGAGGGAGATGCTGAAGGAGCTGCTTTGGGTCCTCCTGCCAGCTCTTGCCTCTGCTGAACCTCATCCCCTGCCCTCTCTCTTGGTCGCCTCGTTCGGCAAGGGCAGGAGCTTGGCTAGGAGTGCAAGCGAGAGTAAGGGTATCTGGTTGACGGCCGCATCGGATGAGCTACAAGGTGAGAAAGAGGAGAGGCACTAACTTAGGCAGGCAGATTGAGAGGCTGTCCAACACGGGGGTGAAGGGAGGCAGCAGCAGAGACGGCAAGTGCAAGCATCGAACGAGCGATCGCTGGGCCATGAAGGTACTCTGTGAGGTCCAATGTTGAAGAGGTTAAGCTGGAAACTTCATAAGCAGGTCTAATTAGGCGAAACCAAGATTCTCACAGGTTACCAGCCTGGGTCTTGTAAGAGAGGGCATGCCAGGCTTGCGCAAAGAGCTCTGGCACTGCCTTGAAAGCTCCTGTGAGTAGAGGGTGCCCGGTGGCCCTGGAGGAAGGCTGCACTTGGTGATGGCCAGGGAGACGGAGAGACTGCCAGGCTCAGCCAGGAGCCTATGGCTCAGCGAGGGTGGCCACAGGGGAAAGGCAGCATCTGTCCAGGTGGTCCCATGGTGTAATGGTGAGCACTCTGGACTCTGAATCCAGCGATCTGAGTGCAGATCTCAGTGGGACCTCAAGCTTTTGGCTCCCTCAGGGCTTTCCTCAGCATGCTTACACCTTATCCCCTTGCCTTGCTGTTGGGTCAGTTGTTTAATGCCCTCTGATCTTCCTTCCTTTCTGTGCTCCCAGCCCAGGGACTGACATCCGTGCCCCTTCTCCTGCCCTGTGCCCACCACACCTCTGCAGCTTTCCTGAGCGCTGGCCCCTGTCCCCTCTCTGCTCCCGTGTTCTTGATGGCTGCTGCTGGATGAGGGCATCCAGCAGTGGCTCAGAGAATCACACACCACCTGAGGTGGAGATCATGCAGTGCAAGCCGGGCTCAAAGCAGGGTCAAGTCGAGGATGTTTTTCATGGCCTTGCCTGGCTGGATGTTGGACATCTCCCAAGAGGGAGGATCTCCAAGCTCCCTGGGCAACCGTTTCCCATCTTTGCCCACCACTGTGTGTGGCATTCCTTGTCTTTCCAGCCCTGTCCATTGCTTCTTGTTCCATCCATTTCCTGAGGCTTTTCTGTCTTTCTCTTGCCCGCTTGCTTGGGTTTGGTGCGCTGGTATCAGGCCAGGGAGCTCCACCCACAACTTGCAGTGCCCCATGCATGGGGACAGACTCACTGTCATGGGAGAGAGCAGGTTCTCCCACCAGGCAGGGAGGAGTGAGCGAGCGACCACGTGCTGCCTAGATGCCAGCTCGGCTTAAACCATGACATCCTTGCAGAGGTGTTGGCCAGCTGAGGTGGGAGGAGAACAAACCACCACGAGTCTCCAGCTATGCTGCACAAAGTCTTTAATGAGAAGGAGGAAATGCAGTGGCACAGAACAGAGACCAAGAAACACGGCGGCAGGGTTCAGGGAGGCACAGAGAATGGCCCGTTTCCCAAGGACAAGCTCCACACACAGCGCTTGCCTTTTCCCATTCGGCTCTACCTGGTGGCAATCGCAGCCCACCAACACCAGTCCCTAACTCCGGCACCCTCCCCCGTCAGCAGGAGGTTCAGCAAAGCAGAAGAGAACGAGCCCTTTCTCGAGGAGCTCAGAGCAAAGCAGAGTCAGAAGAGGCAGGGCGAGGCCTGCCGTGCAGCGAGGAGCAGTGAGCACAGGTCCCTCCTGCCAGGTGGGACGAGGACACCCAGCCCGTCTGCAAGCCGTGGCCACGCTCCTGCTGCTGCAGGGTCCCTGTCTTCCTTCCTGCTCCGAAGGGGACGATCTGCCGGCTTCAGCAGTTCAGACTGCAGCGGGGGGAGGCAGGCACAGCCCTGAGCCCCCCAGACCAAGGGAGCCCCCAGAAGAGATGGGAACCCCCCCGGCGCTGAGGGAGCTCCCAACAGCAGCGGACAGAGAGGATCCCACGGCTGTGCTCTGAGGGAAAGAGGTGAGGATGGGGCCCGGCAGGGTCACCACCACCGGAGAGGCCTGGATGAATACCGTCGAGTCAGCGCAGCGGGCGACACAGGGCTCACTGCAGCTGCTTGCAAGTGGGGTTGGGCCAGAGGTGCCGCAGGGGCATGGGGGACAGGGTCTGAAGCAAGACATCTCTCGGGGAGGGAGGCAAACCTGAAACACAGAGCAGGCAGGGAGCACGAACCTCAATATCAGTCTGTCTTTCTTCTTCTCAGCTCTCTCCGTGGACACACTTTGGTTTCTGAACACCCAGTGTGCCTACATCTCCCACGGCCCTCATTGTGCCCTCCAAGTTGCATGGCACAGGAAGGCTGACCCACTTTGGGAATAGGAGCCAGCACAGTGGGTTTAAAGCACCTGTGGCAAGACTGATCATACCCCATCTCCAGAACAAACATTGCTGCATTGAAGAAGACACTGGATGCACTTGGCCATTTCGTTAGAGACCATCTACTGCAGGTGCAAATTCTGGTGGGCAGACCTCCCTGCAGTTGAGGCCCATTGATCCCCTTCTGCTTGAAAGAAATCCCCTCTTCCCAGCCCTCCTCAGCCACCCCCACCAAAAGGGAAAGGAGGTGACAGCCCTGAAACCGTTCTGTTGCAGGGCCAAGCTGAGGCAGCCCAAGTATCAACCTGAGTAGCCACCATGACAGCAGTTCAGCCCACAGGGAGAGATGGAGCGGACTCAGACTTACCTTGTTCCTCGAGGAAAGGGAGGCAAGAGAGCAGGATGTGGAGCCTGGAGGAGCGCGGGCTTTTATGCTGTGTCCCAGAGCCCTGGGGGGCCAGAAACATTCCTTGATCATGAAGCATCTACACACCTAGTAGTTGCCGCTTGGTCCAGCCTCGCTGGTGATTAAGCCCTTGCCTCTTCCACCTGAAATGTTGTGCTCCCGCTGTATACCACCGAACATCAAAATGATTCATCTTCGTCTCAGCTTCATAAGGCCAATCAACTCGGAGGTCTCAGGCTAGCGGCAAGGAGATTTTGAGTGGGTTTGCGTAGTATGGATTGCCTTTGTCACTTTGCCTTCTTCATGGTGAGCACGGCCACCAGTCATGGTCAAATTCAGCTATGAGGGACACCTCAAGTCAGCTCTCAAGTGCTTTCAGTGCAGGCACTCAGGCTAACCCTGAGAGACATTTCTCCAATGGGTCATCGTAGACACACGGGACACTGTGAGTATGTTCAAGCAGAACGTCAAGACTGCACAATCCCGTATGGGAGAAGAGACTTGTCTCACCAGGGATGTGCCAAAGCTCAACGGCAAGGAAATTCTGTTGTGGGCTGGAAGGAAGCCCCCTGCGGGCAGGAGTGACAGCCATGAGGATGATCAGAGATGCCTGTGTCCTTCCCTGAATGAGACCCACACCGGAATTGACCTGTTTGCTCAGCAAGTTCATCCCAGAGGCCCAAGGCCTGGATGGCCTGCTTCTGAGGAGAGGTCAGGGCAGGGAGCCAAAAGCTCACAGCCCTTCTTCCTGGGTCAGGGATGGGGTGGCCCATTCCATGCATTTCAGATTTCAAAGGGACAGTGCATCAGTCTCCCAGAGCACCTGGGAGTCACGGTGATGTGGAAGAGTTGGGAAAAACCCTGAACTGCAGGCCAACATGAGTCACCCTGCTGTGGAATTCAGGGGACACGGTGGCCCTGCCTCAGGCAGGCCAGGAATACCAGAGCTCACAGCCTCATTTCTCCAAAAGTTCTGCTTTTGTCAAGGGCATTTCCACACAGTTTAGTACCATTCCCGAAACAACTAGCACTTCTATGCAATCTTGTACTGCTGCTGCCTTCCAAGGCCTTGCCTTTTGGTGGCTGCTCCAGGGCCCATGAGACTCAGTGCACCCCAGAATAACAAAGGTTGGAAGGGACCGCTGGAAGTCCTCTGCCTCTGCTCCGAGCAGACCAAACTTCCCAGGTTCCTCAGGAAACTCTAGGCCTTGTCCTGTTGACTTCTGAACATTGCCGCTGATGGTCAGGTTCTCTGTCTCTCGTGCAGCTCTTCCAGGGCTGCACTGCAAGCCCTGGGGGTTACCAGGAGATGGCAGTGGCTCTCACAGCTGAGCCTCCCAGGCCCACAAGTGGCCCACCAGGAGACGACAGTGAGGGTGCCAGCACTGGTGAGCAGATCCCAGGGTATAGGGTAAGGTCTGCAGATGGGTTGAATGGAAGTTGTCGTGTGGTCCGTATAATGACACATCAAGGATGCCCACTCCTCTACCTCATTCTCAGCCAGGTTGTTTCGTCCCACTTTTAAAACTTACCTAGTTGTAAGTTTGATCTCAATGAGCCAAGAGGTCGGAGTGGGCTCCATGGTACCATGAAGAGCACAAGGGCTGGGTGTGTGCAAGGAATGCTACCTGCTCTGCAGTTCATTTTCATGCCAGTGACTAGAAGCCCCTTCTGGAAAGAGGAGAGAAAGTCTGTCCCAACACAGCTTTCACTGCAAAGCCCAGAGGGAGCCTTCACTCCTAATCCTGATTCTTAGTTCCCGTCCACCTCCAGACCTCACCCCATGGCCCTGGGAGCTCCTCACCAGTGCTAGCACCCTCACTGTCGTCTCCTCGTGGCCCACTTGTGGGCCTGGGAGGCTCAGCTGTGAGAGCCCCTGGCTGGTAGGATGGGGACCAGGCCTCAAGGCCCTGCTCAGGTGAAAGCGTACCTGTTTGGTGGATACATGGTTGGCGTGGGTCATCTCAAAAGGTCCTTTGCAACTCAAGCTGTGTGATGAAAGCTGAGGGGAGGGATCGTTGCCCTTCCCTCGGCACTGCAGAGGCCACGTCTGGATTGGTGTGCCCCAGTTTGTGTCCCCAGGGACACCAGGGACAAGAGGTGGCGATGAGCTCTCATGGAGCGGGGTACTGGCAGAGGATCAGGCAGAACGTAAGGGCTGGAGCATATGACGTATGGGGTGAGGCCGAGGACACGAGGTTTGTGGAACCTGGCGGAGATGAGCAAGGTGGGGAGGAGGGGATGGAAGTGCTGTCTCCCACCAGCTACAGGAGGTTATGGAAAGGGTGGAGCCCGACTCTCCTGAGAGGTGCACTGCAAAAGGGCAAGAGGCAACAATCACAGGTTGCAACAAGGGAAATACCAGCTGTCTTTTGGGGAAAAGAAGTGACAGAGCTCGCGGTGCAGCCCTGGAAGAGCTGCTCAAGAGACAGTGACCTCTCTGACAGTGGCAGTGTTCAGGAGTCAACAGCACAAGGCCCAGAGCCTGCTGAGGAACCTGGGAAGTTTGGTCTGCTCGGAGCAGTGGACAGGAGCAGAAGACCTCCAGAGGTCCATTCCAACCTTTGTTATTCTGGGGTACACTGAGTCACACGAGCCCTTGAGCAACCACCAAAAGGCAAGGCCTTGGAAGACAGCAAATGCAGGAGATTGCATAGAAGCACCAGTTGATTCAGGAATGGTGCTAAACTGTGTGGAAATGCCCTTGACAAAAGCAGAACTTTTGGAGAAATGAGGCTGTGAGCTCTGGTATTCCTGGCCTGCCTGAGGCAGGGCCACCGTGACCCCTGAATTCCACAGCAGGGTGACTCATGTTGGCCTGGAGTTCAGGGTTTTTCCCAACTCTTCCACATCACCGTGACTCCCAGGTGCCCTGGGAGACTGATGCACTGTCCCTTTGAAATCTGAAATGCATGGAATGGGCCACCCCATCCCTGACCCAGGAAGAAGGGCTGTGAGCTTTTGGCTCCCTGCCCTGACCTCTCCTCAGAAGCAGGCCATCCAGGCCTTGGGCCTCTGGGATGAACTTGCTGAGCAAACAGGTCAATTCCGGTGTGGGTCTCATTCAGGGAAGGACACAGGCATCTCTTTGATCACAAAACCAGGCCGTGGTAGAGCCTGATGAGTGTAAGCAAGGTCCTTGTGGCCGTCACTCCTGCCCGCAGGGGGCTTCCTTCCAGCCCACAACAGAATTTCCTTGCCGTTGAGCTTTGGCACATCCCTGGTGAGACGACTCTCTTCTCCCATATGGAATTGTGCAGTCTTGACGTTCTGCTTGAACATACTCACAGTGTCCCGTGTGTCTACGATGACCCATTGGAGAAATGTCTCTCAGGGTTAGCCTGAGTGCCTGCACTGAAAGCACTTGAGAGCTGACTTGAGGTGTCCCTCATAGCTGAATTTGACCATGACTGGTGGCCGTGCTCACCATGAAGAAGGCAAAGTGACAAAGGCAATCCATACTACGCAAACCCACTCAAAATCTCCTTGCCCGCTAGCCTGAGACCTCCGAGTTGATTGGCCTTATGAAGCTGAGACGAAGATGAATCTTTTTGATGTTCGGTGGTATACAGCGGGAGCACAACATTTCAGGTGAAAGAGGCAAGGGCTTAATCACCAGCGAGGCTGGACCAAGCGGCAACTACTAGGTGTGTAGATGCTTCATGATCAAGGAATGTTTCTGGCCCCCCAGGGCTCTGGGACACAGCATAAAAGCCCGCGCTCCTCCAGGCTCCACATCCTGCTCTCTTGCCTCCCTTTCCTCGAGGAACAAGGTAAGTCTGAGTCCGCTCCATCTCTCCCTGTGGGCTGACTGCTGTCATGGTGGCTACTCAGGTTGATACTTGGGCTGCCTCAGCTTGGCCCTGCAACAGAACGGTTTCAGGGCTGTCACCTCCTTTCCCTTTTGGTGGGGGTGGCTGAGGAGGGCTGGGAACAGGGGTTTCTTTCAAGCAGAAGGGGATCAATGGGGCTGAGCTGCAGGGAGGTCTGCCCACCAGAATTTGCACCTGCAGTAGATGGTCTCTAACGAAATGGCCAAGTGCATCCAGTGTCTTCTTCAATGCAGCAATGTTTGTTCTGGAGATGGGGTATGATCAGTCTTGCCACAGGTGCTTTAAACCCACTGTGCTGGCTCCTATTCCCAAAGTGGGTCAGCCTTCCTGTGCCATGCAACTTGGAGGGCACAATGAGGGCCGTGGGAGATGTAGGCACACTGGGTGTTCAGAAACCAAAGTGTGTCCAGGAGAGAGCTGAGGAAAAGAAGGACAGACTGATATTGAGGTTCGTGCTCCCTGCCTGCTCTGTGTTTCAGGTTTGCCTCCCTCCCTGAGAGATGTCTTGCTTCAGACCCTGTCCCCATGCCCCTGCGGCACCTCTGGCCCAACCCCACTTGCAAGCAGCTGCAGTGAGCCCTGTGTCGCCCGCTGCGCTGACTCGACGGTATTCATCCAGGCCTCTCCGGTGGTGGTGACCCTGCCGGGCCCCATCCTCACCTCTTTCCCTCAGAGCACAGCCGTGGGATCCTCCTGTCCGCTGCTGTTGGGAGCTCCCTCAGCGCCGGGGGGTTCCCATCTCTTCTGGGGGCTCCCTTGGTCTGGGGGGCTCAGGGCTGTGCCTGCCTCCCCCCCGCTGCAGTCTGAACTGCTGAAGCCGGCAGATCGTCCCCTTCGGAGCAGGAAGGAAGACAGGGACCCTGCAGCAGCAGGAGCGTGGCCACGGCTTGCAGACGGGCTGGGTGTCCTCGTCCCACCTGGCAGGAGGGACCTGTGCTCACTGCTCCTCGCTGCACGGCAGGCCTCGCCCTGCCTCTTCTGACTCTGCTTTGCTCTGAGCTCCTCGAGAAAGGGCTCGTTCTCTTCTGCTTTGCTGAACCTCCTGCTGACGGGGGGAGGGTGCCGGAGTTAGGGACTGGTGTTGGTGGGCTGCGATTGCACCAGGTAGAGCCAAATGGGAAAAGGCAAGCGCTGTGTGTGGAGCTTGTCCTTGGGAAACGGGCCATTCTCTGTGCCTCCCTGAACCCTGCCGCCGTGTTTCTTGGTCTCTGTTCTGTGCCACTGCATTTCCTCCTTCTCATTAAAGACTTTGTGCAGCATAGCTGGAGACTCGTGGTGGTTTGTTCTCCTCCCACCTCAGCTGGCCAACACCTCTGCAAGGATGTCATGGTTTAAGCCGAGCTGGCATCTAGGCAGCACGTGGTCGCTCGCTCACTCCTCCCTGCCCTGGTGGGAGAACCTGCTCTCTCCCATGACAGTGAGTCTGTCCCCATGCATGGGGCACTGCAAGTTGTGGGTGGAGCTCCCTGGCCTGATACCAGCGCACCAAACCCAAGCAAGCGGGCAAGAGAAAGACAGAAAAGCCTCAGGGAAATGGATGGAACAAGAAGCAATGGACAGGGCTGGAAAGACAAGGAATGCCACACACAGTGGTGGGCAAAGATGGGAAACGGTTGCCCAGGGAGCTTGGAGATCCTCCCTCTTGGGAGATGTCCAACATCCAGCCAGGCAAGGCCATGAAAAACATCCTCGACTTGACCCTGCTTTGAGCCCGGCTTGCACTGCATGATCTCCACCTCAGGTGGTGTGTGATTCTCTGAGCCACTGCTGGATGCCCTCATCCAGCAGCAGCCATCAAGAACACGGGAGCAGAGAGGGGACAGGAGCCAGCGCTCAGGAAAGCTGCAGAGGTGTGGTGGGCACAGGGCAGGAGAAGGGGCACGGATGTCAGTCCCTGGGCTGGAGCACAGAAAGGAAGGAAGATCAGAGGGCATTAAACAACTGACCCAACAGCAAGGCAAGGGGATAAGGTGTAAGCATGCTGAGGAAAGCCCTGAGGGAGCCAAAAGCTTGAGGTCCCACTGAGATCTGCACTCAGATCGCTGGATTCAGAGTCCAGAGTGCTCACCATTACACCATGGGACCACCTGGACAGATGCTGCCTTTCCCCTGTGGCCACCCTCGCTGAGCCATAGGCTCCTGGCTGAGCCTGGCAGTCTCTCCGTCTCCCTGGCCATCACCAAGTGCAGCCTTCCTCCAGGGCCACGGGCACCCTCTACTCACAGGAGCTTTCAAGGGAGTGCCAGAGCTCTTTGCGCAAGCCTGGCATGCCCTCTCTTACAAGACCCAGGCTGGTAACCTGTGAGAATCTTGGTTTCGCCTAATTAGACCTGCTTATGAAGTTTCCAGCTTAACCTCTTCAACATTGGACCTCACAGAGTACCTTCATGGCCCAGCGATCGCTCGTTCGATGCTTGCACTTGCCGTCTCTGCTGCTGCCTCCCTTCACCCCCGTGTTGGACAGCCTCTCAATCTGCCTGCCTAAGTTAGTGCCTCTCCTCTTTCTCACCTTGTAGCTCATCCGATGCGGCCGTCAACCAGATACCCTTACTCTCGCTTGCACTCCTAGCCAAGCTCCTGCCCTTGCCGAACGAGGCGACCAAGAGAGAGGGCAGGGGATGAGGTTCAGCAGAGGCAAGAGCTGGCAGGAGGACCCAAAGCAGCTCCTTCAGCATCTCCCTCAATCACAACGTGCTCCGGCACACTCTCATACCCCCTCGTGCACGTCCCCTCTTCCTCTTCCTGTGTGCCCAGGAAGACCTCTTCTGTGGCTCCTACTTCCTGACTGCGGTCCTTCTGAAAAATGCCACCAGTGCTCGTGCAACCTGTGGTGGGATTGCGTGCGGATGTCTCTGTCCTGTCAGCAGTGTCGGAGAGAAACGCCCAGAGCCTGCGATGTCCCTGTTGGCCTCTTACTGGTGGCCTTTTCTCCCACCTGCCCCTCTTCCCACTGGTGCTGTCCATGTTTGCTGGTGAGGAAGTGCCAGTTCAGGGAAACTTGCTGGGTTGAAATCCTGCTGGTCAATGCCACATCCTGGATTGGCACCTACACAATGTGCCACTGGGCCTGAAAGAGGGAAGGACGCATCTCAGGGGCTCTCCAGCTTCGGGAGCAGAGGGCAGAGGAGCTGGCTGATGACTAAGGAGAGGGAAAAGTTGCCCCATCTCCAAAAAGGGAAGAAGCACTATCTGGGGAAGCAAGGGAAGGTGAGGATAAACTGGAGCAAGTTCCGCGGAGGATCCCTAGGATAGTCAGGGCCAGGGCTCTGGCCTTGGGAGGAGAGGCTGAGGACGCAAGGCTCGCTTAGCTAGGAGAAGAAAATGCTTAGCGGGGATCGAATAGCAGCCTCCCAGTGCCTACAAGGAGGCTACGGCGATGGCTGGAGGATGAGCGCTGTGGTCAGAAATTGAAGAGGCAGTTTGTGACTGGGTACACGAACCAAAATGATCACCCTGAGGGTGCCAAAGCATGGAGCAGAGGTGCCGAGAGGCTGTGAAATGTCTGTCCTCAAGGTATTTTATGACCCAAAAGGACAAAGCACTGATGAGGTGGTGTGAGCCTGCTTGAAGCAGGAGGATGCACTCTCTGGCTCCCTGAAATGCCTTCCACCCAGAAGGGTTGTTGGAGGGTATGTGGGAGAGGCATGCAGAATGTGAGTTTTGTAGGGGAGAGTGGAACAGTGAGCACAGGTATGCCCCTTTCTCCTTCTAGAGGAGCTGGGGCTGCAGCAAGAGCTGGTCAGCAGGCTGAGCAGAGCCCCCAGAGGAGCAAGAAGCCTCCAGTGAGGAGGCCACCCAGAGAGAAGAGCCTGCGCCACTCTGCTCCCCCCAGCCCTCAGCTGGGACCTCCCACAGCCCTGCCTGATGCTCCCTGGCACTGCCAGCACTCACGCCTCCTTCCCTTTGTCCTTCCTGTGCCCTCACCCGGGCAGGAAAATTGCCTCCCTGCAAAGTTCACCTCCTTTGGGCCTGGGGTGGGTAGCTCAAGGGCCTTGCCTTGCCCTTCTCCCCACAGCTCCTGCCATAACCCTGGCTGGGGACTTTCTCTTTCACCACCCCAGCTGGCTCTGCAGGCACCGAAGGAAACCCCGGAGCGAGGGGGCAGCCTTGTTGCTTGCAGGGCGGAGAGGAGCTGCTCTCCAGTGAGCTCAGGAGGGCTGCAACCCTGCCCAGAAATCCAGCTCCCAGGAGGCTGCGGGACTGTAGCCGGTGTAAAAGTCAGTTCTTTGCTGGCCGAGGAGGGAGACAAGGACGCTTAGCAGAGAATTACCAGGGGAATGAATTCTCCTATTTCACCTGTGCACGTAGCAGTGCGCCAACCCCAGCATGGAGGACCCCGATATAGAGGAAAGCAGGGTTTAGGTTTGTTTACAAACAGTTGTGTCGACCAGTCAAATTACTGATGTTAAGGGGTGGGCTAATCAGTTACTATCGCTTGAGAAATCAGCATGTGCTTCTCCCGTGCAGGTGGTCTGGACGTATGCTCAGTGGGTGTTAGTCTGCATTATTCTAAGCCAATGTCCCGTGCAGGTGGAGGGGTTTTCTACTAGATTCAGGTCGATTGCTCTTCTGGCCCTGGTGATATACCTGGGGTTTTTTTGAAAGACTAATCTCCTATTGTTTCATCATCTGGATGGGATGTTCTCAGCCAGTGAGAGCCGGTTTAGGTTGGCTCTTCAGGTCTTCAGGTTGACCCTGAGGTAAAAGCTCTTAGTGCTAGGCAGTGTTCGTTCCTCTAAGCAAGTTGTATAGCAGTTAACGCCTTGCCTTTCACAGCGGCTGCGAGGGCCTTGCCCTGCCTGTGCTGTGCTGCGCTGCACTCCCTCCAGCTCCTGGCTTGTCCTCCCTCCTGGCGCAGCCCTGCCCTTGCTGCTCCCCAACAGCCGAGGGCTGCCCCCGCCACCATGCAGGGTGCCAAAGAGCCAGAGAAACCCTCCTCTCCGTGCCTGGCGCCATTCCTGTCCTGCCCAACACTGCTGGGGGGGAGGTGGTTCCCAGTCGCCCCAGGGCAGGGCTGGCCCATCCGGACTGGGTGGTGGCCAGTCTTAAATGCTGCCAGGTGTCCCAGGAAGGCTCTGGGCAGGCTGAGCTGGTACAGCCTCTTGGTGAGGGTGAGGGACGAGGTGGCAGTGCTGAGGCCTGCATTTTGGGGCTTGTGTTTGCTGGTTCCCTGCCCCATCCACAGGCCAGAGCATGCAGCAAACAGGCAGAGGAGACAAAAGCAAAAAGCGGTATGGGAGGGCTGGGACGTGGGTGGAGATGTGAGCATGGGGAGTGTGGCCCCAGCCTGCCTGCTGCAGGGGCTGTTGCTCAGGGGAAGGTATTTCACTGCAGATCAAGAGGGTCCCTGGCTCAGCTCCAGGTGCCTCGGGGAGGGAGAGGACAAGGCTGTAGGCAAGGGGATTTTACTGTCTCCCTGGGCACCAGGTACAGTGTGGAGCTGAGTCCCATGGCTGCAGCGTGCTCAACTGCAGGGAGCCCAAAAGGGGAGCGTGCCCCGTAGTTGGCAGGATTCGGCCCTGCGCAGGGAAACCCCAATGGATTTCTAGTCCATCGCCTTCACCACTCGGCCACAACTACCTGCTCCAGCCTCTCTGCCCTGCTCATCACATGCCCTGTGCAATGACACCTGGCTCCCTGGGACTTTCAGGGCAATGCTCCACTCCCAGCGCCTTGTCCTCAGCCGCGCATCTGAGATATCCTGCCACGGGGGATGGTTTCACTCCCCAGCTGCCGTCTCGACCGCTTCCAGGAAGAAGGGAAGGCAGCTGCGTGGAGACAACGAGGGTGAGGTGGATATTAGACCCACTTTGCCTCTCAGTCTGAGGCACTCCAAGCCTGCGTGAGCACTGGGTGAGGACACTCCTGCAGGGGAGATGGTGACCTCCTGGCAGCACCTCCAGCCTCTTGGGACGTAGGGTGGTGTCAACCCTTGAACAAAGACCATGACTGCCGTGCAGGTTGTTGGTGTGTAGGGGGAATGGTTTGTGAGAGTGGAGAGATCTGTGGAAAGGGCGAGGTAGAGCTGGGCTGAGGAAGAGTGTGGAGGGGCAAAGGAGAATAAATGGGAGGTGTGGATGACTTAGAGGGAGGACTGGAGAGAGCTTGTTTTGGTGGAATAGGTATGTCCAGAGCTTTCTTCCAGCACTAGCAAGCATTGTGAAATTCCTGAGCATGGACCAAAATATTAAACGGGTCCACAAAAGCGATCATTTCCATCACTAGACGAAGGCGGCTCCGATTCCGTTTTGGCTCTGGAGCAGGAAAATGGCGTTTGTGAGTCAGTGTGGAGGGGGTGCATCTGGCAGTGCCTGTCTGCATGCAGAGCAAGGGTGGGAGGTGTCGCAGTCGAGAGGGTGAGCATGAGGAGGGCTTGAGGAAGTGTGTGTGCGGGGGGCTGGAGGAGGAGGCCGCCTGTCTGTGAAGTGGAGGAGCCGGAGGCCGGCCAGGCTCTGATCTGGAGGAGCAGGAGGCAGCACTGCACGCAGGTGCGTTAGTGGAATAGTGGCGAGCATAGCTGCCTTCCAAGCAGTTGACCCGGCTTTGATTCCTGGCCAATGCAGACAGACGTCTCTTCAGCCTGGCTCCAGGGTTTCTTCCACCTTCTGCTGGCAGCCTCTCCTGCTCAAAAAATGCCCAGCTTTCCCCTGGGGTTTCAAGGGGAAAGCTGGGCATTCTCGCCTCCCTGCAGCCTTGAGTCCAAGTCAGACCAGTGCTTTCTGCCTGTTGGAGGCCTCCAGGCTTGACTCTTCACTGCGTGCTGGCACAGGAGCCAGGAGAGAGGCTTTTCAGCCCTGGCACAGAGCTGCCTCCTGCTCGCTGCTGCTGCTGCTGCTGCTGTCTGCTGCTGCTGGTTGCACCTGGCAAGAAAAGCATGCTGCCATGGCAGGTGCAGATGAAGACCGAGAATGCCTAGGCGGTGGTCAAGGGACAGACTGTGCTTCATGAGGCCAGCTATGCAATTTGGCTGGGCGGTGGGAGGCGGCTGTTCCTTATGTGATGCTCAAAGGCCTGTCTGATCTGAAGTCACACTGGAGACGCTGACCTACCCTGTCCAGGCTCCGGCATTGCAGAGACACCTGAAGTTTTACCGGAGCTGATGTAACGATGTTCCTGTAACTAAGAACTGAGACACCCTCATTTCTCTGCAGCTTATGGCCTGTGGGCCAAGGGAAACACAAGGAGCCTCTCACAAGTAGACTCTACCTCAAGGGGACAAAGCTTCTCAAGTCTCTGATTCCAGGGTTGCTTAAAGAAAAGAGCAATGATGTTCTTTGCTGTGCTGACAGTCAAAAACCAAGCTGGATGGTGGGGTTGAGGGGGGGGTTTGTGTTAGCACAGTATTTATAGAGTCCCACTCTGTCATCAGCAGTTCTACAAGTAGGTGGAGTTAGGAAGAGGGGGATCGTGATTGCACATGCTCAGTCCCTACTGAAATGCCCACCCTAACCCCATCTTGCAGTCACACTGCCTACGTCCAGCCAGCAAAAGAAGTGCTTTTCTCCTTTCCATTCCATACCCATCCCCTGGAGTTTACTCCCACACCACCAATGAAAGAGAGAAGTGCCATGGCTGGTTTTCATATGATTTTGTGAACAACAATTGAGAGGACTGAAAAGTTAATTCAAAAGGCATGTATTAACTTTCA
The DNA here is from genome assembly GCF_018139145.2 of Gymnogyps californianus. Taxonomy (NCBI): domain Eukaryota; kingdom Metazoa; phylum Chordata; class Aves; order Accipitriformes; family Cathartidae; genus Gymnogyps; species Gymnogyps californianus. The sequence goes on along the minus strand of NW_026114038.1, from coordinate 7,681 downwards.
GAATGAACAATTTGGCAACTGGCCCACAGGGCCGTGATCACTAGCTTACAGACACATGCTCAAGGACTCTGAGGCTTTTTGGTGCTCTGCTCTACGTTCAGGGAGCTCTATCCGCAGCTGGCGGTAAGCTCAGGACAGAAGCCAGTGCTCTTCCTTGCAGAGCGGGTAGCTAACTGAGGGAGAACAAACCACCACGAGTCTCCAGCTATGCTGCACAAAGTCTTTAATGAGAAGGAGGAAATGCAGTGGCACAGAACAGAGACCAAGAAACACGGCGGCAGGGTTCAGGGAGGCACAGAGAATGGCCCATTTCCCAAGGACAAGCTCCACACACAGCGCTTGCCTTTTCCCATTTGGCTCTACCTGGTGGCAATCGCAGCCCACCAACACTAGTACCTAACTCCGGCACCCTCCCCCCGTCAGCAGGAGGTTCAGCAAAGCAGAAGAGAACGAGCCCTTTCTCAAGGAGCTCAGAGCAAAGCAGAGTCAGAGGAGGCAGGGCGAGGCCTGCCGTGCAGCGAGGAGCAGTGAGCACAGGTCCCTCCTGCCAGGTGGGACGAGGACACCAGCCCGTCTGCAAGCCGTGGCCACGCTCCTGCTGCTGCAGGGTCCCTGTCTTCCTTCCTGCTCCGAAGGGGATGATCTGCCGGCTTCAGCAGTTCAGACTGCAGGGGGGGAGGCAGGCACAGCCCTGAGCCCCCCAGACCAAGGGAGCCCCAGAAGAGATGGGAACCCCCCCGGCGCTGAGGGAGCTCCCAACAGCAGCGGACAGAGAGGATCCCACGGCTGTGCTCTGAGGGAAAGAGGTGAGGATGGGGCCCGGCAGAGTCACCACCACCGGAGAGGCCTCGATGCCACCGTCGAGTCAGCGCAGCGGGCGACACAGGGCTCACTGCAGCTGCTTGCAAGTGGGGTTGGGCCAGAGGTGCCGCAGGGGCATGGGGGACAGGGTCTGAAGCAAGACATCTCTCGGGGAGGGAGGCAAACCTGAAACACAGAGCAGGCAGGGAGCACGAACCTCAGTATCAGTCTGTCCTTCTTTTCCTCAGCTCTCTCGTGGACACACTTTGGTTTCTGAACACCCAGTGTGCCTACATCTCCCACGGCCCTCATTGTGCCCTCCGAGTTGCATGGCACAGGAAGGCTGACCCACTTTGGGAATAGGAGCCAGCACAGTGGGTTTAAAGCACCTGTGGAAGACAGATCAACCCCATCTCCAGAACAAACATTGCTGCATTGAAGAAAGCACTGGATGCACTTGGCCATTTCGTTAGAGACCATCTACTGCAGGTGCAAATTCTGGTGGGCAGACCTCCCTGCAGCTCAGCCCTTTCATCCCCTTCTGCTTAAAGAAACCCCTGTTCCCACCCTCCCTCAGCCACCCCACCAAAAGGGAAAGGGGTGACAGCCCTAAACCGTTCTCTTGCAGGGCCAAGCTGAGGCAGCCCAAGTATCAACCTGAGTAGCCACCATGACAGCAGTTCAGCCCACAGGGAGAGATGGACGGACTCAGGCTTACCTCGTTCCTTGAGGAAAGGGAGGCCAGAGAGAGGATGTGGAGCCTGGAGGAGCGCAGGCTTTTATGCTGTGTCCCAGAGCCCGCGGGGCCACAAACATTCCTTGCTCATGAAGCATCTAAACACCTAGTAGCTGCTGCTTGCGAAGACCTCGCTGGTGATTAAGCCCTTGCCTCTTTCACCTGAAATGTTGTGCTCCCGCTGTATACCACCGAACATCAAAATGATTCATCTTCGTCTCCGCTTCATAAGGCCAATCAACTCGGAGGTCTCAGGCTAGTGGGCAAGGAGATTTTGAGTGGGTTTGCGTAGTATGGATTGCCTTTGTCACTTTGCCTTCTTCATGGTGAGCACGGCCACCAGTCATGGTCAAATTCAGCTATGAGGGACACCTCAAGTCAGCTCTCAAGTGCTTTCAGTGCAGGCACTCAGGCTAACCCTGAGAGACATTTCTCCAATGGGTCATCGTAGACACACGGGACACTGTGAGTATGTTCAAGCAGAACGTCAAGACTGCACAATCCCGTATGGGAGAAGAGACTCGTCTCACCAGGGATGTGCCAAAGCTCAACGGCAAGGAAATTCTGTTGTGGGCTGGAAGGAAGCCCCCTGCGGGCAGGAGTGACAGCCACGAGGATGATCAGAGATGCCTGTGTCCTTCCCTGAATGAGACCCACACCGGAATTGACCTGTTTGCTCAGCAAGTTCATCCCAGAGGCCCAAGGCCTGGATGGCCTGCTTCTGAGGAGAGGTCAGGGCAGGGAGCCAAAAGCTCACAGCCCTTCGTCCTGGGTCAGGGATGGGGTGGCCCATTCCATGCATTTCAGATTTCAAAGGGACAGTGCATCAGTCTCCCAGAGCACCTGGGAGTCACGGTGATGTGGAAGAGTTGGGAAAAACCCTGAACTCCAGGCCAACATGAGTCACCCTGCTGTGGAATTCAGGGGACACGGTGGCCCTGCCTCAGGCAGGCCAGGAATACCAGAGCTCACAGCCTCATTTCTCCAAAAGTTCTGCTTTTGTCAAGGGCATTTCCACACAGTTTAGCACCATTCCCGAAACAACTAGTACTTCTATGCAATCTTGTACTGCTGCTGCCTTCCAAGGCCTTGCCTTTTGGTGGCTGCTCCAGGGCCCATGAGACTCAGTGCACCCCAGAATAATGAAGGTTGGAAGGACCGCTGGAAGTCCTCTGCCTCTGCTCCGAGCAGACCAAACTTCCCAGGTTCCTCAGGAAACTCTAGGCCTTGTCCTGTTGACTTCTGAACATTGCCGCTGACGGTCAGGTTCTCTGTCTCTCGTGCAGCTCTTCCAGGGCTGCACTGCAAGCCCTGGGGGCTACCAGGAGATGGCAATGGCTCTCACAGCTGAGCCTCCCAGGCCCACAAGTGGCCCACCAGGAGACGACAGTGAGAGGTGCCAGCACTGGTGAGCAGATCCCAGGGTACAGGGTAAGGTCTGCAGATGGCTTGAATGGAAGTTTTCATGTGGTCCGTATAATGACACTCAAGGATGCCCACTCCTCTACCTCATTCTCAGCCGGGTTGTTTCGTCCCACTTTTAAAACCCACCTAGTTCTAGGTTTGATCTCAATGAGCCAAGAGGTCGGAGTGGGCTCCATGGCACCATGAAGAGCACAAGGGCTGGGTGTGTGCAAGGAATGCCACCTGCTCTGCATTTCATTTTCATGCCAGTGACTAGAAGCCCCTTCTGGAAAGAGGAGAGAAAGTCTGTCCCAACACAGCTTTCACTGCAAAGCCCAGAGGGAGCCTTCACTCCTAATCCTGATTCTTAGTCCCGTCCACCTCCAGACCTCACCCCATGGCCCTGGGAGCTCCTCACCAGTGCTAGCACCCTCACTGTCGTCTCCTCGTGGCCCACTTGTGGGCCTGGGAGGCTCAGCTGTGAGAGCCCCTGGCTGGTAGGATGGGGACCAGGCCTCAAGGCCCTGCTCAGGTGAAAGCGTACCTGTTTGGTGGATACATGGTTGGCGTGGGTCATCTCAAAAGGTCCTTTGCAACTCAAGCTGTGTGATGAAAGCTGAGGGGAGGGATCGTTGCCCTTCCCTCGGCACTGCAGAGGCCACGTCTGGATTGGTGTGCCCCAGTTTGTGTCCCCAGGGACACCAGGGACGAGAGTGGCTGGCGATGAGGCTCTCTGGAGCGGGGTACTGGCAGAGGATCAGGCAGAACGTAAGGGCTGGAGCATATGACGTATGGGGTGAGGCCGAGGACACGAGGTTTGTGGAACCTGGCGGAGATGAGCAAGGTGGGGAGGAGGGGATGGAAGTGCTGTCTCCCACCAGCTACAGGAGGTTATGGAAAGGGTGGAGCCCGACTCTCCTGAGAGGTGCACTGCAAAAGGGCAAGAGGCAACAATCACAAGTTGCAACAAGGGAATACCAGCTGTCTTTTGGGGAAAAGAAGTGACAGAGCTCGCGGTGCAGCCCTGGAAGAGCTGCTCAAGAGACAGTGACCTCTCTGACAGTGGCAGTGTTCAGGAGTCAACAGCACAAGGCCCAGAGCCTGCTGAGGAACCTGGGAAGTTTGGTCTGCTCGGAGCAGTGGACAGGAGCAGAAGACCTCCAGAGGTCCATTCCAACCTTGTTATTCTGGGGTACACTGAGTCACACGAGCCCTTGAGCAACCACCAAAAGGCAAGGCCTTGGAAGACAGCAAATGCAGGAGATTGCATAGAAGCACCAGTTGATTCAGGAATGGTGCTAAACTGTGTGGAAATGCCCTTGACAAAAGCGGAACTTTGGGGCTGTGAGCTCTGGTATTCCTGGTCCGCCTGAGGCAGGGCCACCGTGTCCCCTGAATTCCACAGCAGGGTGACTCATGTTGGCCTGGAGTTCAGGGTTTTTCCCAACTCTTCCACATCACCGTGACTCCCAGGTGCTCTGGGAGACTGATGCACTGTCCCTTTGAAATCTGAAATGCATGGAATGGGCCACCCCATCCCTGACCCAGGAAGAAGGGCTGTGAGCTTTTGGCTCCCTGCCCTGACCTCTCCTCAGAAGCAGGCCATCCAGGCCTTGGGCCTCTGGGATGAACTTGCTGAGCAAACAGGTCAATTCCGGTGTGGGTCTCATTCAGGGAAGGATGCAGGCATCTCTTTGATCACAAAACCAGGCCGTGGTAGAGCCTGATGAGTGTAAGCAAGGTCCCGTGGCCGTCACTCCTGCCCGCAGGGGGCTTCCTTCCAGCCCACAACAGAATTTCCTTGCCGTTGAGCTTTGGCACATCCCTGGTGAGACGAGTCTCTTCTCCCATACGGGATTGTGCAGTCTTGACGTTCTGCTTGAACATACTCACAGTGTCCCGTGTGTCTACGATGACCCATTGGAGAAATGTCTCTCAGGGTTAGCCTGAGTGCCTGCACTGAAAGCACTTGAGAGCTGACTTGAGGTGTCCCTCATAGCTGAATTTGACCATGACTGGTGGCCGTGCTCACCATGAAGAAGGCAAAGTGACAAAGGCAATCCATACTACGCAAACCCACTCAAAATCTCCTTGCCCGCTAGCCTGAGACCTCCGAGTTGATTGGCCTTATGAAGCTGAGACACGATGAATCGTTTTGATGTTCGGTGGTATGTATACCACCACCATTTGACGTATACCACCACCATTTGATGTATACCGGTGGTATACAGCGGGAGCACAACATTTCAGGTGAAAGAGGCAAGGGCTTAATCACCAGCGAGGCTGGACCAAGCGGCAACTACTAGGTGTTAGATGCTTCATGAGCAAGGAATGTTTTGGCCCCCCAGGGCTCTGGGACACAGCATAAAAGCCTGCGCTCCTCCAGGCTCCACATCCTGCTCTCTGCCTCCCTTTCCTCGAGGACAAGGTAAGTCTGAGTCCGCTCCATCTCCCTGTGGGCTGAACTGCTGTCATGGTGGCTACTCAGGTTGATACTTGGGCTGCCTCAGCTTGGCCCTGCAACAGAACGGTTTCAGGGCTGTCACCTCCTTTCCCTTTTGGTGGGTGGCTGAGGAGGGCTGGGAACAGGGGTTTCTTTCAAGCAGAAGGGGATCAATGGGCCTCAACTGCAGGGAGGTCTGCCCACCAGAATTTGCACCTGCAGTAGATGGTCTCTAACGAAATGGCCAAGTGCATCCAGTGCTTTCTTCAATGCAGCAATGTTTGTTCTGGAGATGGGGTATGATCAGTCTTTCCACAGGTGCTTTAAACCCACTGTGCTGGCTCCTGTTCCCAAAGTGGGTCAGCCTTCCTGTGCCATGCAACTCGGAGGGCACAATGAGGGCCGTGGGAGATGTAGGCACGCTGGGTGTTCAGAAACCAAAGTGTGTCCACGGAGAGAGCTGAGAAGAAGAAAGACAGACTGATACTGAGGTTCGTGCTCCCTGCCTGCTCTGTGTTTCAGGTTTGCCTCCCTCCCCGAGAGATGTCTTGCTTCAGACCCTGTCCCCCATGCCCCTGCGGCACCTCTGGCCCAACCCCACTTGCAAGCAGCTGCAGTGAGCCCTGTGTCGCCCGCTGCGCTGACTCGACGGTGGCCATCCAGGCCTCTCCGGTGGTGGTGACCTCTGCCGGGCCCCATCCTCACCTCTTTCCCTCAGAGCACAGCCGTGGGATCCTCTCTGTCCGCTGCTGTTGGGAGCTCCCTCAGCGCCGGGGGGTTCCCATCTCTTCTGGGGGCTCCCTTGGTCTGGGGGGCTCAGGGCTGTGCCTGCCTCCCCCCGCTGCAGTCTGAACTGCTGAAGCCGGCAGATCATCCCCTTCGGAGCAGGAAGGAAGACAGGGACCCTGCAGCAGCAGGAGCGTGGCCACGGCTTGCAGACGGGCTGCGTGTCCTCGTCCCACCTGGCAGGAGGGACCTGTGCTCACTGCTCCTCGCTGCACGGCAGGCCTCGCCCTGCCTCCTCTGACTCTGCTTTGCTCTGAGCTCCTTGAGAAAGGGCTCATTCTCTTCTGCTTTGCTGAGCCTCCTGCTGACGGGGGAGGGTGCCGGAGTTAGGGACTGGTGTTGGTGGGCTGCGATTGCCACCAGGTAGAGCCGAATGGGAAAAGGCAAGCGCTGTGTGTGGAGCTTGTCCTTGGGAAATGGGCCATGCCTCCCTGAACCCTGCCGCCATGTTTCTTGGTCTCTGTTCTGTGCCACTGCATTTCCTCCTTCTCATTAAAGACTTTGTGCAGCATAGCTGGAGACTCGTGGTGGTTTGTTCTCCTCCCCCCTCAGCTGGCCAACACCTCTGCAAGGATGTCATGGTTTAAGCCGAGCTGGCATCTAGGCAGCACGTGGTCGCTCGCTCACTCCTCCCTGCCCTGGTGGGAGAACCTGCTCTCTCCCATGACAGTGAGTCTGTCCCCATGCATGGGGCACTGCAAGTTGTGGGTGGAGCTCCCTGGCCTGATACCAGCGCACCAAACCCAAGCAAGCGGGCAAGAGAAAGACAGAAAAGCCTCAGAGAAATGGATGGAACAAGAAGCAATGGACAGGGCTGGAAAGACAAGGAATGCCACACACAGTGGTGGGCAAAGATGGGAAACGGTTGCCCAGGGAGCTTGGAGATCCTCCCTCTTGGGAGATGTCCAACATCCAGCCAGGCAAGGCCATGAAAAACGTCCTCGACTTGACCCTGCTTTGAGCCCGGCTTGCACTGCATGATCTCCACCTCAGGTGGTGTGTGATTCTCTGAGCCACTGCTGGATGCCCTCATCCAGCAGCAGCCATCAAGAACACGGGAGCAGAGAGGGGACAGGGGCCAGCGCTCAGGAAAGCTGCAGAGGTGTGGTGGGCACAGGGCAGGAGAAGGGGCACGGATGTCAGTCCCTGGGCTGGGAGCACAGAAAGGAAGGAAGATCAGAGGGCATTAAACAACTGACCCAACAGCAAGGCAAGGGGATAAGGTGTAAGCATGCTGAGGAAAGCCCTGAGGGAGCCAAAAGCTTGAGGTCCCACTGAGATCTGCACTCAGATCGCTGGATTCAGAGTCCAGAGTGCTCACCATTACACCATGGGACCACCTGGACAGATGCTGCCTTTCCCCTGTGGCCACCCTCGCTGAGCCATAGGCTCCTGGCTGAGCCTGGCAGTCTCTCCGTCTCCCTGGCCATCACCAAGTGCAGCCTTCCTCCAGGGCCACCGGGCACTCTCTACTCACAGGAGCTTTCAAGGGAGTGCCAGAGCTCTTTGCG